>NC_053028.1:429105159-429139335 GCF_003073215.2 Triticum urartu | reverse complement strand
AAAGAGAGAGATAGAATAGAAATAATGTCTAACCCTGATATTTTTGCTTGATTGACAGATTTTATGAACTTTTTTCCATGGTATATGTATAATAAGAAACATGGGAGCATGGGAGGCAGGGTCATGGAAGACTCGAGGCAGTCGACTAGCGGTAACGACATGCTGGCCCTCCAGTCTTTCCCTCTCTTGGCTATTTGAGTTTTCTTCTTCTCTTTCTTTGTCTGCTGAAACTAAAGAGTTGGCTTTGTATGAAAACTGAGAACTCTAATCAGATGGAAGTCATAGTAATGTACTCCAAATCTTTAGCGAAAGGACATCAAGATAGTATCCTTGCAATCTTTTTGTTTGATTTTTTGGTTTATAACTACTCATTGTAGGGCTCTCTGTTCCTCTCTAGCTGTTTCTGTCTAGGATGCCAGTAACTATTCCAAGATAATCTAAACTATGAGTAGACACAGTATAGTCATCTGGTGGCTGCCATTCTTTTTTTCTGATAAAGAGTGGCCGCCATTCTTGCAATGAATAGAAAACTGTCGCAAGTACATGCTTGCTGACTTGAAATTTTGATGGGAGTTAATGACAGGTAAACGTGTCAATCCTATAAATGTAATGCACGAGTTCAACAGCCATGGTGGATGATCTACAAAAGATGCAGAACGGCTGCTACAAGTAAGCAACATTGCAGCACACACTAGAAAGCTAGATATGAAGTAGAGACCACCTTATGTAAGCCATGTCATACTGAGCATGGCGGAAAAGAACGGCCAAAATGTCGGCTCATTGTAAACATATATGTAGAGTTCTTATTTTGATTTTTAGCATGGCTGAGAAGGAGACTTATCTAGAGACAAGTGTGAAAGCAAGAGAGAAAATCCAAAAACAATGAGGAAGACTGAACTAGAATCATCCAACATAATATGCATATAGTATGATTTCATTTTACACAGCTGGGCATTAAAATTGACTAAACAATCCTACTTCCTCGTGTATCAAATTGATCAATTAGGGCATTCCACATAAACCCGAATAGGGTGTGTACAGTGTATGATGCACTTTATTTGCAAATATCATGCGTCACATCTCTTGGAAAAATTGTTGCAGATGTTCACTCGGAGACCAGAAGAACTTGCGCCAAGTGTGCCTAAGAATGAGAAACAAGTACATATTTGATATGAAAAAAGCCAGACATAGCATATTACATTGACGGGCGTAAGAGAATGATAGAAATCATCTTTTGGAAGGGTTGTTCTGGAGTTGATGTTTAGGTACTTTCGAGTACTTTCAATATTATTGATCTACTTGCATAATTGTTTCTGTGATACATTAATTTTCTGGTATCTAAGCATTTTTTGTACCCGTTGCAACACACGGGCTCTTTTGCTAGTAAATAAATAAACAAAGAGAGAAGGGGCATTGTTAGTATCCTTTACCACACTTGTGCTTCAAAGTAGCACCATGTTTTTCATATGGAGAGTCTCCTATGTTGTCACTTTCATATACTAGTGGGAATTTTTCATTGTAGGATTAGATGCACACCCACTTAGTTTCATATTGAGCTTTCATACACTTATAGATCTTAGTGCATTCGTTGCATGGCAATCCCTACTCCTCGCATTGATATCAATTGATGGGCATCTCCATAGCCTGTTGGTTAGCCGCATCGATGTGAGACTTTCTTACTTTTTTGTCTTCTTTATATTTACCTGTAACATCCCAAATTTTCAATTTGGAATGTTATACATTAGATCATCATGCATATCTTATTTTCTTGCATTTTGGTCGATCCTAGAAATTTCACGCAACTCAAGGACCTTCGGAGAGAGTTGGAGATTTCGTTATTTTCATATTTGAGAGTTTTCTCGAATTTGAAAAGAGGATCATTTGATTTATTTATTTCATCTTCAATTATTTTTCCGATATCAAAATATGAGAGAGGGAATAATATGACTTTCCCAAAATATAGGAAAAATGAAGATTTAATAAATAGATCAAATTTCGTTTTCCGGTGTTTGTTTGTTTTTCTTTGGATAGGGAAAAATGCGCGTTTTCGAAAATTGCATTTTAGGTCCGTAGAAAAGTTCATTTTGTTCGACTCATTTTTAGGAGTCGGGGAAAATTTACTTTAGGGTTTTTGGAGCCCGTTTAGTTTTTCTTTTTCTTGTTTTTCTGCGCGCGGAACCAGTTAAAAAAAAACTCCCGCAGGCCAGCCGGGCCAAAGGCCCAGCCAGCCGCCGCCCCAGCCCCTGTGCGCCAGCGCCAGGCGCAGGCAGCCAGGCCGCCGCCTCTTGCTCTTAGCCGAGTCCTGAAGGACTCTAGGCTAGCCCCTTTTCCTTGTTTCGTTTTTCCTTTTCCTACTCTATTTCTTGTCCCCTACCCCAAGTAATCTCTCCCCTCTCCTATATAAATACCCCATAGACCCCCCCTCTCCTCACACCAAAAACCCAAACCCCCTCTCCTCCCCAAGCCGCGCCCCACCCCGCGCCCCTCACCCGCCGCCGCCGCCCCTATAGCGCCGCCGCCGCCCCTAGCACGCCGCCGTCGCCACCGTTCGCCCCGCCTCGCCGGAGGTAGCCCCGCGCCTCTCTTTTTCTTCCCCGCGGTTCGGTTCTTTTAAAAGAAACCGTTCCGGTTTTCTTTTCCGGTTTTTCTCTCCGATTCTTCGTTTCGGTTTCTTTTCCGAAACCCTAGATCGGTTTTCCGTTTTCTTTTTCGGTTTCTTTTCCGAAAACCCTAGATCGGTTTTCGTTCTTCTTTCGGACCGTTCGTCTCAACGAACGTGATCACCGATTATTCCCGGTTAACGACGCCCGTTCGTTTAACCGTTCGTCTCTTTCTTTTCGTCGGATTTATTCCGCGATCGCGATCTCAGATCCGATCTTCGTTCTAGTTTATCTTCTCGCCCGTTTATCGGAATCAGGTGATTCAAGCGCCTGGAGTTTCGTCTCGAAACCGCCGTTCCGTCTAATCAACTTGAACAAGTTTTTGCTGTGGTAAAATTTGACCTAGTTTCAACTTGCTAGAACCGAGTTGTTTTCTTCCGCCGTTTGTTTTCCATCGTTTGTTCGGTTCGTTCTTTCTTTGCAACCGGAGTTCTTAAGTTGAACTTTCTGGTTCGTTCTCTCGTTCGAGTTTTACTTGTGCATTAGATGAGTACTTATTGTGTGGTTACTATTGTTTGCTTACGATAGATTGACCGGAGTGTGACGAGTAGATCTATCAAGAGTTTTAAGTGCGAATCATCTTCATCTACATTGCAGGCAAGTTCACACTTTGATCATACCTTTTCTACAACCCATGTTTTATTGCATTAGATCAATCCTCACACATTGCATGATTAGGATCTAATTAAATTGTGGGATGGGAAGTAGATGAGGTAGTACCTATCACCTGTTATTATTATGAAACCTTTGGGAGTTACTTCTACGTTTGCTTATTATGCCATGCTATGCTAGTAGACGTGGATTGGGTGAGTGATATCCAATGACAGATGTGAGTTTGATTAATTAATGGTTTTTCTAAGGTGGCAACTTAAACACACATCTGGGTGGATTGAGGCACCTGATGTCTATCAGGACTTGCCTGTTTTTTTTCGACCGCCACCCAGGCTCAAAGGGATCATAAGATAATTCATGCTAGAAACTTCCGTGTGCAGCCACATGCTACTATGGGCTCTGGCATAGTTGACTAAGTTGTGCGAACTCTTACGGGGTGGACTAGCAGATGTAGGGGATGTAGGTGTACCGGTCTACCCCACATGTAAGGTGCTAGTGCCTTCTGAAAGACTATGTCTCGGTCATCCGTTTCTCAAACACCACTGTAGTGCGAGAAAACAAACGGAGGCGATCGAGTCATGTGGGGAAAAGTGCGCAAACCTCTGCAGAGTGTACAAACTAATCATGATTAGCCGTGTCCCCGGTTATGGACAACTTGAAGTATCTAGTACTGAATATTGTTGATCTCATCACGTTACTTCTAATTAATGTTGTTGGGTTTTAATTGTCCACTTAATTGGGATCGGAATGTTGTCAACCATTCTCGATGTTTAACAACTACCTTGATAGTTAAATAAATTTATTCCTTTGCAGTAGGGAAAAATTGGCTTTACGCAAAAACCTTATAACCATAGAGCTTTTCCACCAGCCATATATGCATATAGTGATAGCCATTGTTCATCATTTCTCTATGGTGTGAATTTGCCAGTACATTCAATGTACTGACCCGTTTCGGGCTGCAACGTCTCATGTTGCAGGTTTCTTACGACGAGTAAGTGATACGTTAGGGTTATGATTTCTACACTCAACTTTGCCGTTGGTGTTGATGGGAATCCACAACCTTGTTGCTTCCGCTATTTGATTGAGGTAATAGTATTTACGTTACTTTATACATGTGATTTACCTCTGTTATAAATCCTTCGAGTACTGTGTGTGTCAGCATACCGATCCAGGGATGACACTTAAGCACAGAGACTTGATCCATTCGGGTCAGGTCGCTACATACCCCTATCATCATACTCTATTCCACCTATACTGCTATATCCATGGCTTGCGCTCATGTATTGCGTGAGGGTTGAAAAAGCTGAAGCGCATTAAAAAGTATGAACCAATTGCTCGGCTTGTCATCGGGGTTGTGCATGATAAATACTTTGTGTTAAGAAGACAGAGCATGACAAGACTATATGATTTTTTGTAGGGATAGCTTTCTTTAGCATTGATATTTTGAAAGACATGATGGTTTGTTGGGATGCCTGAGTATTGATGTCTTTATGTCAAATTATAGACTATTGCCTTGAATCACTTATGTCTTAATATTCATGCCATGACAAGACATATGATCAAGTTTATGTTAGGTAGCATTCCACATCAAAAATTATCTTTTTTATCATTTACCTGCTCGAGGACAAGTAGGAATTAAGCTTGGGGATGCTGATACATCTCCTTCATATCTATAAATTTTGATTCTTTCACGCCAATATTATACAAGTTTTACATGTTTTTGGCAACTTTTTATATGCTTTATTGGACTAACCTATTGATCCAGTGCCCAGTGCCAATTCCTGTTTTTTGCATGTTTTTTGTATCGCAGAATATCCATATCAAACGAAATCCAAATGCAATAAAATTTTATAGAGAATTATTTTGGAATATATGTGATTTTTGGGAGTTGGAATCACCGCAAATGGAGGCCCACACAAGGCACAAGACACCAGGATCTGACCCCTGAGCTAGGCGCGTGGTGGTGGGTTGTGCCCACCTCATACGTTAGTTGGAGCTCTACTTTGGGCGCAATGAAGCTTATATCCGGAAAAAATCGTGTTAAAATCTCAATGCAATCAGAGTTATGGATCTCCGGGAATATAAGAAACAATTTTCGGCCAGATCTAGGGAACGCGAAACAGAAGAGAACAGAGAGGGAGATCCAATCTCGGAGGGGCTCCCGCCCCTTCGCGGCCATGGACCAGAGGGGGAACTCTCCTCCCATCTAGGGGGAGGCCAAGAAAGAAGAAGGAGGGGGGCTCTGTCCCTCTCTCTCCCGGTGGCGTCGGAGTGCCGCCGGGGAAACGATCGGGACAACGATCTACATCAACAATATTGCTACCGTCAAGACCAACGTTTCCCCCCTCTATGCAGCGGTGTAACACATCTTCTCCCTGCTGTAATCTCTACTTAAACATGGTGCTCAACTCCATATATTATTTCCCAATGATCTATGGTTATCCTATGATGTTAGAGTAGATCCGTTTTGTCCTGTGGGTTAATCGTGATCTTGGTTGGTCTGATTGTATATTTTATTTATGGTGCCGTCCTACCGTGCCCTCCATTCTCAAGCAAACATGAGGGGCCCCTTCTATAGGGGTATTGCGATATGTTCATGGTTCTCTTATGGTGGGTTGCGAGAGTGACAGAAACATAAACCCGAGTTGGTGGGGTATGGCGTATGGGAATAAAGAGGACTTGATACTTTATGGTATGGTTGGGCTTCACGACCTTAACGATCTTTAGTAGTTGCGGATTCTTGCTAGGGGTCCAATCATAAGTGCATATGAACCAAGTAGAGAAAGTATGTTAGCTCATGCCTCTCCCTCATATAAAATTACAAGAATGATTATGGGTACTTGTTATCGATTGCCTAGGGACAAATAACTTTCTTCTTGGCACAAACCCTTTTTCTAAACACCTAACTTTTATTATCTTGCAAAGTACTTCTAGTTTTATTCTTGCAAAGTAGTTCTAGCATCACACCTACAAAATAGTTTCATACTTGTTTTAGGCAAAGCAAACATCAAGTGTGCGTAGAGTTGTATCGGTGGTCGATAGAACTTGAGGGAATATTTGTTCCGCCTTTAGCTCCTCGTTGGGGTTCTCACAACTCTCTATTTATTGAAGAAGGCTACAAATGATCCCCTATACTTGTGGGTTATCACCCTTCCTGACAAGGAACATACTGTACATACTAAATACAAAATAACAAAAGAGGAACATGTTAAAGAACAAAAGAGGAAGCATATTCTCGAGGTTCCACTTCTTTGCATACAATGTTGGTTTCCCACTCATGATGAATCACAATGCCCAAAGAAATGCAATTCCATGATGTCTCTCTATATGTGGCCACATGCATTTGGAAAATCAAGTGGGCGCATTAGCTGACCAATTAATGTGTGTCTGTTAACTAATATCAGTATTGATAACCCACAAGTATAGGGGATCGCAACAGTTTTCGAGGGTAAAGTATTCAACCCAAATTTATAGATTCGACACAAGGGGAGCCAAAGAATATTTGAAGGTATTAGCAGCTGATTTGTCAACTCAACCTCACCTGGAGATTAATTATCTGCAGCAAAGTGATTAGTAGCAAAGTAGTTTGATAGTTTTGATAGTAGTGACAACAGCAACAGTAACAGTAACAGTGATAGCAGTAATTTCGTAGCAAGTGTAACAGTGATGATAGCAGCAGTAACTTAGCAGAAACAATAATGAAAAGTGCGTAGGCATTGGATCAGTGACTTGTTGGATGATATTCATCATGTGACAATTATAACCTAGGGCGATACGACACTAGCTCCAGTTCATTGATATAATGTAGGCATGCATTCCGTAAATAGTCATACGTGCTTTATTAAAAGAACTTGCATGACACCTTTTGTCCTACCCTCCCATGGCAGCGCGATCCATATTGGAAACTAAGGGATATTAAGGCCTCCTTTTAATAGAGAACTGGGAAAAAGCATTAACACATAGTGAATACATGAACTCCTCAAACTACGGACATCACCGGGAGTTGGCCCGGTTGTTGTCACTCCGGGGTTGCCAGATCATAACATGTAGTAGGTGACTATAACTTCCAAGATCGGTGATAACCACAAGTATAGTGGATCAAATTGTAGCCTCTTTCGATAAGTAAGAGTGTCGACCCAACGAGGAGCTAAAGGTAGAACAAATATTCCTCAAGTTCTATCGACCACCAATAACAACTCTACGCACGCTTGACGTTCGCTTTACCTAGAACAAGTATAAAACTAGAAGTACTTTGTAGGTGTTTTTGGATAGATTTGCAAGATAATAAAGAGCGCGTAAATAAAAACTAGGGGCTGTTTTAGGAAAATAAGCAATAAAGTTAGTATAGCGAGTGTGGAAAAGTGGTGGTAGGAGTTGCTAAATTGTCCCTAAGCAATTGACTACTTTACTAGACCGATAGTAAGTTTTATGTGGGAGAGGCTACTGCTAGCATGTCATCCCTGACTTGGAATTCTATGCACTTATGATTGGAACTATTAGAAAGCATCCGCAACTACTAACGTTCATTAAGGTAAAACCCAACCATAGCATTAAGATATATTGGTCCCCCTTCAATCCCGTATGCATCAATTTCTATGCTAGGTTGAAGCTTCTGTCACGCTTGCCCTCCAATACATAGTCCTATCAACATACAACTAACCCTATGATGTGATCCACGCGCGCGCTCATATGATGGGTACCAAAGGATAGCAACATAACCACAAGCAAATTAAAAAAATCATAGCAATTCCCCAATTACCGATAGGACAACGAAAATCTACTCAGACATCATAGGATGGCAACACATCATTGGATAATAATATGAAGCATAAAGCACCATGTTCAAGTAGAGGGTACATCGGGTTACGGGAGAGTGGACCGCTGTAGATAGATGGGGGAAGGTGATGAAGATGTTGGTGAAGATGACGGAGGTGTTGGTGAAGATTGCAGTGATGATGATGGCCCCGGGCGTTCCGGCGCCACCGGGAGAGAGGGGGAGAGAGCCCCCTTCTTCTTCTTCTTCCTCCTTGACCTTCTCCCTATATGGGAGAAGGGTTTCCCCTCTGGTCCATGGCCTCCATGGCGGCGAGGGGCGAAGCCCCTCCGAGATTGGATCTTTCTCTCTGTCTCTCTCTGTTTCTTCGTTCCAGATTCTGGCCTTTCACTGTTTCTTATATTCCTGGAGACCCGTAAATCCGATTGGGTTGAAATTTTAACACAATTTCTATCCGGATATTGGCTTTCTTGCAGTGAAAGAAAGGCACCAACCACCTTACGGGGTGGCCACGAGGGCCCAGGGCGCGCCCCTGCCTCTTGGCTCCCTCGGGCATCGTCTCGCGTTGATTCTTCTTCCCAAAAATCACATATATTCCAAAAAAATCACCGTTAGTTTTTATCCCGTTTGGACTCCGTTTGATATGGATTTTCTGTGAAACAAAAAACATGCAACAAACAGGAACTGGCAGTGGGCACTGGATCAATATGTTAGTCCCAAAAATAGTATAAAAAGTTGCCAAAAGTATATAAAAGTTGTATAATATTGGCATGGAACAATAAAAAATTATAGATAAGATGGAGACGTATCAGCATCCCCAAGCTTAATTTCTACTCATCCTGGAGTAGGTAAATGATAAAAAAAGATAATTTTTGATGTGGAATGCTACCTAGCATAATCTTGATCATGTAATCTACTCATGGCATGAATATTAAGACACCAGTGATTCAAAGCAATAGTCTATCATTTGACATTAAGAGGATAATACTTCAAGCATACTAACCAAGCAATTATGTCCTCTCAAAATAACATGGCCAAAGAAAGTTATCCCTACAAAATCATATGGTCTGGCTATGCTCCATCTTCACCACACAAAATATTCAAATCAGGCACAACCCCGATGACAAGCCAAGCAATTGTTTCATACTTTTGACGTTCTCAAACCTTTTCAACTTTCACGCAATACATGAGCATGAGCCAGGGACAAAGCACTATAGGTGGAATAGAATATGATGGTGGAGGTTGTGTGGAGAATAGAAAAAACAGAAAGTCATATCAACGCGGCTAATCAACGGGCTATGGAGATGCCCATCAATTGATGTCAATGTGAGGAGTAGGGATTGCCATGCAACTGATGCACTAGAGCTATAAGTGTCTGAAAGCTCAAACTAAAAACTAAGTGGGTGTGCATCCAACTTTCTTGCTCATGAAGACCTCGGGCATTTGAGGAAGCCCATCATCAGAATATACAAGCCAAGTTCTATAATGAAAAATTCCCACTAGTATATGAAGGTGACAATGTAGGAGACTCTCTCTATGATGAACATGGTGCTACTTTGAAGCAAAAGTGTGGTAAAAGGATAGTAACATTGCCCCTTCTCTCTTTTTCACTCTCTTTTTTTATTTTTTTGGTGGGCTTCTTTGGCCTCTTTTTTTGTGGGCTTCTTTGGCCTCTTTTTTTTGTAAAGTCTGAAGATTCATCCCAACTTGTGAGGGAATCATAGCTTCCATCATCCTTTCCTCACTGCGGCAATGCTCTAATAATGATGATCATCACACTTTTATTTACTTACAACTCAATATTACAACTTGATGTCTAAAACAAAGTATGACTCTATATGAATGCCTCTGGCAGTGTACCAGGATGTGCAATGATCTAGCATAGCAAAGATATCAAAAAACGGACAAGCCATGAAAACATCATGCTAGCTATCTTACGATCATGCAAAGCAATTAATATGACAATGATACTCAAGTCATGTATATGAAGATGATGGAAGTTGCATGGCAATATATCTCGGAATGGCTATGGAAATGCCATTGATAGGTAGGTATGGTGGCTGTTTTGAGGAAGATATAAGGAGGCTTATGTGTGATAGAGCGTATCGTATCACGGGGTTTGGATGCACCGGCAAAGTTTGCACCAACTCTGGAGGTGAGAAAGTGCAATGCACGGTACCGAAGAGGCTAGCAATGATGGAAGGGTGAGAGTGCGTATAATCCATGGACTCAACATTAGTCATAAAGAACTCACATACTTGTTGCAAAAATCTACAAGTCATCAAAACCAAGCGCTATGCGCATGCTCCTAGGGGGATAGATTGGTAGGACAAGACCATCGCTCGTCCCCGACCGCCACTCATAAGGAAGGCAATCAAAGAAACACCTCATGCTTCAAATTTGTCACAGAACGGTTACCATACGTGCATGCTACGGGACTTGCAAACCTCAACACAAGTATTTATCAATTTGACAATTACTCAACTAGCACGACTCTAATATCACCACCTTTATATTGCAAAACTATTGCAAGGAATCAAACATATCATATTCAGTGATCTACAAGTTTTATGTAGGATTTTATGACTAACCATGTGAATGACCAATTCCTGTCATCTCTCTAAATAGATATAAGTGAAGCAAGAGAGTTTAATTTCTACAAAAGATATGCCACGCTCTAACAAATATAAGTGAAGCAAAAGAGCATTCTACAAATGGCGGTTTTCTATGTGAAGAGAAACAGGCAATCCAAACTTCAAATGATAAGTGAAGCACATGAAGCATTCTATAAAGCCATACTCAAAAGATATAAGTGAAGTGCAATGAGAATTCTATAAATCAACAAGGACTTTCTCATACTAGCATGGTGCATAAAAGAAAAGTGAAAACTAAATGCAAAAGATGCTCCAAGATTTGCACATATCGCATGAACGAAACGAATCCGAAAACATACTGATACTTGTTGAAGAAAGATGGGATGCCTTCCGGGGCATCCCCAAGCTTAGATGCTTGAGTATCCTTGAATATTTACTTGGGGTGCCTCGGGCTTGGGATCCCCAAGATTGAGCTCTTGCCTCTCCTCCTTATCCTCATATCGAGACATCCTCGATCTTCGAACACTTCATCCACACAAAACTCAATAGAAAGTTCGGTAAGATCCATTAGTATAATAAAGCAAATCACTACTCTAAGTACTGTTGAAAACCAATTCATATTTTGTTTTTGGATTGTAGCTACTGTAATATAACTTTTCCATGGCTTAATCCACTGATAGAAATCGATAGTTTCATCAAAACAAGCAATCTATGCATCAAAAACAGAATCTGTCTTAAACAGGACAGTTTGTAGTAATCTGAACATGCACCATACTTCTAGTACTCCAAAAATTGTGAAATAATTAGGAAAAAAATTGTACATAAAGACAGTGCAAAAAGTTTCAGAACCGTTTGACGTTCTAGTAAAAAATGTAAAATCGCGCACTACAGCCAAAGTTTCTGTTTTGCACCGCACAAACCAACAAGCAATGTAAACATCCTAAAGGCAAATATTGGCACATTATTTTTATATTTAAACTTTATAAAATCACAATACAGAAATAAATGACTCTCGAAAACTTCCGGGTTGTCTCCCTGGCAGCGCTTTCGTTAAGGCCATTAAGTTAGGCATATAGTGCTCAAGTAATGGATCCACCCGGATCCCAAGGTATATCAAAGCCAATTTTAATAGTGATCACAAAGTAAGATATATCATGTAAGAACGAAGTCTAACTCTCTTCCTATGCATCGGCATGTCATACAAGAACAATTCACGCAGATCAAGTAAATGCCAATACATAGCATAAGCAGTTTCTTGCAATTTTTTGTGTTGGAAACATAAAGAGGCGGAGATGTAGTTCCTCTCTCATAATAATTGCAAGTAGGAGAAGCAAGCACATGCATATTATATCTATCAAAATCATCATGTATAGTAGTAAAATGCAACCCATCAATATAATCCTTAATAAGGGCAAACTTCTCCGATATAGTGTAGCCGGGAGAATTTAAAAAGATAATAGGACTATCATGCGTGGGTGCAATAGCAACAATTTCATGTTTAATATAAGGAACTATAGCAAGTTCATCTCCATAAGCATAGTTCATATTGGCATCTTGGCCGCAAGCATAGCAAGCATCATCAAAAAGGGATATTTCAAAAGAATCAACGGGATCATAACAATCATCATAGCAATAATCCTTCGGTAAGAATGAAGGAAAATTAAACAATGTATGAGTTGGAGAGTTACTCTCATTAGAAGGTGGGCACGGGTAGCTAATCCGCTCTTCCTCCTTTTATTCTTCGTTCTCCTCATCATGTTTTTCATCCAATGCTCATAGTTTCATCAATCTTCTTTTCATAGGTCCTGTTGTCGCGTTCTGGGAACGGGGGTCCCCAGACTTGCCTGCCTGCGGCCTGTGGCGTGGCTCAGGGGGCCCAGCACGGCCCATCTTCATCAACACAGACCCAAGACCCTCGCGAGGGGCCAAGCCTCGCGGGGCGGACGACACGGAGCTTCCTCAGGCACGGCCTCATCAGGCTGGCTCGCGAGGAGGCGGAGAGATCAAGGCGGGGTACCTCACGAGGTGCCCGTGACACAAGCCATGACGACCAAAGGCGCCAGGCGGGCGCCAGCCGCGCAGTGTCCTCCTTTCCTCTTTGGTGCAAAGGGAGCAAGCGCAGGCGAGAGCATCAAGCAAAGGCACCCGTTTCGGTGCAACGAGACAAAGACCAGTCCAACGGCAGGAAGGAAGTCATTGTGGAGCCCAAGCCAGCGTCACCACCAGAGCCTTTGGCAGGCGAGGACCAACTTTAGTCAGGATAAGTGTACCAGATGTTCCCCTTCAAAATGGCCAATTGTTGGCGCCCTTCCCGCTCAATATTTGGGAAGAGGCCCAGGGCCTTTGCCTATAAATAGGACTAGCCACCCACAGGGTGGAGGGAGATCGGATCGAAATCAGAGAGAGAATCGAGAAGAGAGAGAGAGAAGGGTGACTGAACTCCTCCTAGCAGTTCATCCCCCCAGCCAAGAACAGACCCTCGCGAGGCTGTTCTTCCTTGTATTGCTCATCATCATCAGCCCAAGAGGCAATCCACCACACCACACACTGGAGTAGGGTATTACACCACAACGGTGGCCCGAACCAGTATAAACCCTGTGTCTCTTGTGCTGTTCTTTCCATAGCTTAGATCTTAGCGAGGCGGAGGGGTGCAGGTAGGTAGAAGGCGAAATCTCCGTGCGCAGCCCCAGTGTTCGAACCTCAAGGGTCTGCCGGAACCCGAAATCCGACATTTGGCGCCAGGTAGGGGTGCGCCGGAATTCGTCTTCCACCACCCCGTTCTCCTCCGACCATCGCGCCCATGTCTGACGCTCGTCGGGCCCGCGCCGAGCGCCGGGCCGCTCTCGCTTCCCGCGTCGCCCAGACGGCTCCTGTCGGCGGGCGTCCTCGCCGTTCCCCGTCACCTGCCGTCAACGCCGCCACCGGCCCGGCGGGGGACGAGCAGCAAGCGTCGTCTCAGCATCCGTCCATGCGGCAAGACGGCCGCACCGCTACTCCCTCGCTCACCCCAGCTGGTTCTTCGTCCGCGCGCTCCGCGCACCCATGGAGGCTCGAGCTGTGCTCATCGCGGCAAACGAGCTCCTGCGCTACCGTCCCGTCGACGACGTCTACGAAGAATGGCTCGACCGCGTCGCCGAGCTCGTCCGCGCCGCAGGGGGCTCTCCTGCGCCGTCCGTTCCGCTGCACCGCACCCCGCCCCGCGCGGGCGACGAAGCTCCGGGGGCGCCCCAGCCGCCTCCTCCTCAAGAAGGCGCCATGGCTCCAAGGCGCGTGGCCCCTGGGCGAACCCGCTCCGTCAGGTGCCAGCGCGGCAAGAGCAGAGCTGCCAAGAAGTCCCTCGCCCGCAAGAAGCTGCCCGGGCGCTCCCTGCTCCAGCACGTCGCGACCATGCTCCTGCTCCCGCACGTCAAGACCCCGCGCTGCTCCCAGCTGCAGCGCGTGGGGACATGCAAGACCAAGCTCTCCGTCACCCAAGGCCTCCCGTGGCCACAGCAGGCTGCCGTGCCTTCACCACCGAGCTACGTAGCGTCGCGTGGCCCGACAAGTTCAAGCCAGACCTGCCTCCTCGTTATGAAGGCATGGCCGACCCTGCCGGAGTTTCCTCCAGCTCTATGAGCTGGCATCGAAGCTTTCAGCGGAGAACGAGAAGGTCATGGCGAACTGGTTTCCCATGGAGCTCCAAGGATGGGGCCCGCACCTGGCTCCTGAACCTGGCTCCAGGCACGATCTCCTCCTGGGACGAGATGCGCCACCCGCTTCATCGCCAACTTTCCAAGGTACTCGCGACCGGCCACCCGCCGTGAGCGACATGCGCCGCATCAAGCAACAACTGGGAGAGACCCTGCAGAAGTACATCCAGCGCTTCAACAATGCACGCCTCAAGATTCCCAAGGTGACCGAGGAGGCCATCATCTCAGCCTTCTCCGACGGCGTGCGCGATGTCAAGATGAAGGAGGAGCTGGCGATGCATGAAGACCTGTGCACTTCCTTGGAGTTGTTCAACTTGGCAACCAAGTGCGCCAGGGCTGAGGAAGGGCGTCTCTCCCTCCTCGAGCTGCCTGCCGCAGACCCAGAAGAGAAGAAGCCCAAGGCCAAGGATGTGAAGCGCAAGGGGGCTGCCGTGCTCGCGGCAGAACCAGACACCAAGCGGGGCAGAGATCAGCCCGAATCTTCCAAGGGCAGTCGGTACTGTGTGTACCACGACCTCCACACCCACAACACCAACGAATGTCAAGAGCTCCGAGCCGTGCGAGAAGGAAGGATCGGCCGTCGCCCCGACCGCGGTGACCGGGGCTACGGTCGAGGAGGAGGAAGGAACGCAGGACGCTGGGAAGACGCTGCCGCGCCAAGGGTGGCGCGATCAACCTCGCGAGGATCGCTGGCAAGACCCGCCTCGCGAGGGAGACTGGAGGGATCAGCCTCGCGAGGATCGCCCGCAAGGCAACGCAGGCCTCCC
Organism: Triticum urartu; assembly: GCF_003073215.2. NCBI lineage: Eukaryota > Viridiplantae > Streptophyta > Magnoliopsida > Poales > Poaceae > Triticum > Triticum urartu. The sequence continues at coordinate 429,124,239 of NC_053028.1, read as the reverse complement.
TCCGCTGCCGCCGCCAAGGAGAAACGAGGACCGCCATCAGGACGAGGGGGCTGGGGGCTTCCAGGAGCCGCGCGCGATCGCCTGCATCCTGGGCGGGGCTCAAGCCCCAGCCTCTCAACGCATCTTCAAGCAGTTCGCCCGCGAAGTGAATGCAGTCCTCCCCAAGCTCGAAGCCACGCGCCCTCTCAGGTGGTCGGCGTGCGCCATCACGTTCAGCTCAGCAGATCAGCTCAAGTGTGCGGCCAGCCGGAGTCCTCCCGATTGCTTTGTTCCCCAATCATCAGCAACGTGGTGGACACCAGGACCCTCATCGATGGCGGGGCAGGGCTCAACGTCCTGTCCGTAGAAACATTCAACAATCTCCAAGTGCCCTACAGTCAGCTTCAGCCAACCAAGCCTTTCTCTGGAATCACCGACGGCTCCACGGTCCCGATTGGGCAGGTCCGCCTCCCTGTCACCTTCGGGGCACGCGACAACTACCGCACCGAGATCATCGACTTCGACGTCACTCACATTCGCCTATTGTACAACGCCATCCTTGGGTACCCAGCGCTGGTCAAGTTCATGGCCGTAACTCACCACAGCTACAACGTCCTCAAGATGCCAGGAAGTGGCGGAGTCATCACGGTGCCCTGTGAAGAGAAGGACGCGGTGTGTTCCCTAGAACAAGCCTTTCAGGCTGCGTCACTGGAAGACCCGGATCGCGGAAGCAGGAGGCTTCCCGAGACCGCCCCCAAGAAGAAGAAGACATCGTCCGGCCGGCCCCTCAGGGCCCGCACCTGCCCAGGGGGAACCTCCTTCCATCGCATAGGAAAGCGCGCCCGGCGCCCTCCTCAGGCAGGGCTCGGGGGCTCTCCCCTGGAGGGCCACCGACCTGGCTAAGGTCACGAGGGAGGCGCTTGGGCACCACATGGAGGCGTGTTTCGAAGCACGTTTCCCTCAAGAAGGAGTAAGGCAAGGAGAGCCAGACCCTCAGGAGTTCGTCAGCAAGGCCATTCAGGAGCTACAGGAGTCAAGAGTCATGAAAGGCGGCCGCCGCCTACCAGCTGTGGCTCCCCATCCAGGCGAGGATGGTGGGCTGCGCGTCTGCATCGACATACCAGGGCTCAATCGAGTCGCCTCTCTGGAGCGCCTCTGGCCCTCGCGAGTGGGGCGCTGCGAAGGTCCACCCCACAGCTACGTTCGCATGCCTTACGGCTTGCCGAACGCGGCTGCCACGTACCAGCGCCTCATGAGGGGCATCATGGAGGCTCAAGAGGCCAGGCGTTCCGCAGCCCTGGCGGAGATGGAGATGGTCGCGAGGAGCCACCAGCGCCTCCGGAGCCTCCCGAGGCCCCTGGGCCTGGGGGCTCGTGAGGATCGGCTTCCGCAGCCCACCGAGTCTGCTACGCCAACACTCCTTCGTCCTCAACATCATCAGGTGACATCTTTCAAGTTTCATTTCCAGCTGGGAGCCCCCCAGGGCTGCATTATTCCCAGGCCGCGTGGGTCCGTCCCTGCGGCATGTATCCCTTTTATTTTCATGTTGTTAGCTTACCTTGTTGGGGGCGCCCCTCGGGCTGCATCATCCCCCAAGTCGCTCGGGCCAGACCCAGCGGCATGTATCCCTTTTGCGTTTATTTCCGGCTATGCGTTCGACCCACCATGCTTGATTATTTGATGCCTGTCCACGGCACCTCTTCTTCTCCATGCCGACCACTTGCACGTTAAAGGGGGGGTACCTGAGCATCGCGACTCAGGGCTCTTACTGGCTCTCCAGCCCTCACCCTCTGGCCTTGTCCACGGCATCGCGACCTGGCATACCAGCGACGGCTGAGACCAGCTCGAGGGCCGGGACCCGAGGACGTAGAGTGCCGGCAAAAGGAAGAGGAGATAGGGACAACATCACAAGATAAGGCCCAGTGCCAGGCGCAACCCGCCTAGAGGTAGGGCCCCGTGAGTCCCGCGCTGGCTCACGGGTGCCCTAGATACACCTCGCCAGGCCCTACCGTGCCAGCCACGTGTCAGGGCGGGGCTGTACACGCCCCGGGGGCTCCTCCCGGAGGGGAGCCCCCTCCCACGTACCAGTGGAAGCACCATGCTCCGCGCTGGCTGACGACACTGCCGAGGAGCGGCTATGCCCGTACACATACGGAAGCGCTATGCTCCGCGCTGGTGATAAACAACTGAGGGCGGGCCCCCGGGCCGCATCAACCTCAGGGAGCCCAGAGCTCAGTGTCTAGCCTCATCGTAACGCCTCCCCTCGGGAGTGCCGCGCGAGGGGGCTGGGCACGGGGGCTGCGCCTGGGTCACGCCCAGACGCACGCCACCCAGCCAGGCCCCCCCGGGCCTGGTTCGTCGCGCGTCTCTCCCCGAGCGGAGCCAAGGTACGAAGGCCGTTTGAGCGTCAAGGGGGACTCCTGAGCATCGCGACTCAGGAGCCTAACTGGTCACGTAGCCCCTCACTCCTTAGTTCCGAAAGGCTAACGGCGGTTGAGGTATGCGCGCGGCCGGGCTCTGCAGACGTAGAACGGTAGATCCACCCACATCACACCTCCCTACTTGTTGTTCGTGCGCCAAGGGGGACTCCTGAGCATCGCGACTCAGGAGCCTAACTTGTCACGTAGCCCCTCACTCCTTGGTCCCATCCTGGTTTCCGGTCGGGGCTAAGGCGGCTGAGGTATGCGCGGGGCCGGGCTCTGCCGGCGTAGAACATAAGCAAGTAGGAAGGAAAAGCGTAAATTTCAAGGAATTCAAAAGCAAATATTACAGTCCACACTATTATCTCAATGCCAAACGCAAGTTTAAACGCCTCCCCGAGGCATGATACGTGTGCAGGAATTAAAGGCAGGACATGAGCCACAACGGAGTCACTTGTCAGTGGTGGAGCAGCGCGGAGTGGGTTCGCATCATGGAGCAGCGGGGTCGGCATCGCCTTGCTTCGGCTTGGTGCTGAAGGCCCGGAACTTCCCCAGCAGAGCCTCCGCGTGACCCTTCATGGCCTCGGCAGCGGCAGCGGCATGCTCGCCGCTTACTGGCTCCAGCAGGCTGTCGAGGTCGACGCCGGGATCGCGAAGGTAGATGTGGGTGAGGACCCGCGTCAGCGCTGCAGAAGACAGGACACGCACCTCGGCCTCGGCCGTGGGGCCAAGGCCAAGGGCGACATCTTCAAGAGCGCGAACCAGGAAGGGAAGCAGCTTGGCGGGGCCGTCCTCGGCGCCAGCCAGCGGGCTCTCCAGGCCGCTGTCGTAAAGCGTCCTCAGCGAGGAGCGAGCCTTCGCCTCCATCTCCGCGAAGGCCACGCGGTCCTCGGCAAGAACCTGGGCCTTGTCGTCCAGCTCGACCTTCCTCGCCCCCAACTCCTGCTCCAGCGCGCCTAGGCGGTCACGGCGCCTCCTGAGCTTGACCTCCCTCTCCTTGACGGCCGCCTCGCGAGCCTTCACGCCTTCTTCCTGCTCTTGGCGAAGGCGGGCCTCTTTCGCGAGCTGGTCCCGCAGGCCTTGCAGCTCGTCCTCCAGCGCCTTGCAGCGACCACGGACGTCGACCACCCCCCAGGGCTGCGTCACGAGCAGCCTTCGCCTCAAGGATGGCCTGCCTCTCCTCATCGCAAGCCATCGAGGCCTGGACCAGCGCCGCCCGAATCGAAGCGTCGGAGCGAATCCATCCTGAAGCCAGCTCCAAGCGCCCGGCCACCAAGCGAGGGTCGGCGCCAAGAAGATCCTGCCGCAGCCGGTCCAGCTCAGCAGCAGCATGATCCAGAACGGCAGGAGGAGTCGGAGAGACAGCAGTCGGTGGAGTAGGAGGAGAAGGCGGCAGCGCGACCACAGCATCCTGAGGCGGAGCCTGCTGCGCCCCAACGGCTGTAGTGGCGGCAGCAGGCAAAGGCACCTCGGGAGTCACTTGGGCCATGGGGGCTGAGCTCGCCCCAGCCGGCTCAGCCAGGCCTCGCGAGGACGACCGGGCAGGAGAAGCCCTGCGTCGCGGTCACCTTCCTTCGCGGGCAGAGGCGCTGCCACGGATGGAACCTCAGGAGCTCCCTTCGGCTTCTTTGCTGCGGGCGCCAGCCTGTCCAAGAGATGTGGACGTCAAGCCTCAGCAGCAGAACAAGAAATAAAGACAAGAATCAAGCGCTTACGGGTCGCCAGTGAGCTCAGGCAGCCTCCGGCCAAATTTGAAGCCTGAAAGCCGGCTGGAAGGGTCAACCTTGGGAAGCTCGGGAGCGGAAGGCGCGTCTGCGGTCCGCCTCGGGGCCGGGGCAGACCCGCGGGAGATCAGCCCGGTCCTGTCCTTCTTCGGGATCGGGGGCAAGCTCCCGCCGCCCTGCTCGTCATCATCCTCGTCGTCATCGCTCGGAGAGAGGCGGGAGCGCGGGACCTGCGCCGGGAGGGGAGCCCTCGACTCTCCGTCAGTCGCCTCGGAGTCAGGCCCTTTTTCCCGCTCCCCTCCTTCCTCCTCTTCGCTGGAGTCATCGGAGGACACGTCCACTGATTCCCCGGGAGTTTCCATGGGCACGTGCCGTCCCTGTTGAAGACGGGCATGGACTCCACTACCTGCTCCCAGTGTCGCGGAGGAACAAGGGCGTAGGAGCGCCCTCCAACCTCGCCACATCGCCCCCGACCAGAGATTGGAGGACCGCAGCCAGATCTTCGTCGGCCAAGGCCGCGGGGCTCGGATGGGGCCTCCACATCGGAAGTGAGTACTGCCGAAGCGAGCCAGCTGGTGCTCCAGGAATTCCCTCAGCAGCGACGCGCCGGTCAGCTTCGCCGCCGCCATGTTGGCCGGCCTCAGATCCGCGTCCATCTTCTCCAACACCAGCTTCGCGCGGGGGTCCGCGAGCTCCGCTCGACCCCAATCGCTGGAGCTCGTGGGTTGCTCCGTGGGCAAGATCAGCCGAGGGTGGATGCGCCCAGCATCTGCCAAGACCCACTTGCTCCTGAAGCCCTCAATCCTTTTCCCGGGGTTCAAAATGGCAATGGCGCCACCGTACGCGATGAAGCTTGCGCATGCGGAAGCAGGACCGCGAGAGGTCTGGAGGTAGAAGTAGTGGCGCAGCAAGGCCACTGAGGGCTGGACCCCAACGTGAGCCTCGCAGTAATAGGCGAAGATTGCCACGAGAAGGACGGAGTTGGGGTGGAGATGCAAAGCCTGTAGCTTATAATGGCGGAGGACATAGAAGAAGAACTCCGAGAAAGGGGCACCAGGCCAGCAGCAATGGCGCTTACAAAGAACAGATAGAAGGTGCTCCCTTGGCCCTCAGGGGTGGCGGAGCCGGCCTTGAACACCTTGGCCCCGTCGATGCCCTGCGCCGCCGCCATCCGGCGCAACCGGGCGAGGCTCGCCTCAGACACGTTCGGCGAGTCCACGGCAGACGAGTACCAAGCTCCGGCCGGCGACTGATGAGGCGACATGGCTTCCTAGGTCACGCGGTTGAAGTAGATCTGGAAATTTTGGAGGAAGGAAGGAGAGGCGCAAGAAAGGGGATCTGAGCAGCAACCGGAGAAAGCAAAAAAGCAAAGCCTAGGCAGATGCCGCTCCCTTATCAACTCATGCGGTTGCTGAGGCGCCCACATCCAGTCAACCGCCACGCGACGCCCAAGGCCGCAGGCTGTTAGGGCCCGCGGTGCTTCGCTCTTGCCCTTTCACCTCCCTGCACGACCAAGTCCGGACGCGCCTTGGGCCCAGGGGCTACTGTCGGCGTTCTGGGAACGGGGGTCCCCAGACTTGCCTGCCTGCGGCCTGCGGCGTGGCTCGAGGGGGCCCAGACGGCCCATCTTCATCAACACAGACCCAAGACCCTCGCGAGGGGCCAAGCCTCGCGGGGCGGATGACACGGAGCTTCCTCAGGCACGGCCTCATCAGGCTGGCTCGCGAGGAGGCGGAGAGATCAAGGCGGGGTACCTCACGAGGTGCCCGTGACGCAAGCCATGACGACCAAAGGCGCCAGGCGGGCGCCAGCCGTGCAGTGTCCTCCTTTCCTCTTTGGTGCAAAGGGAGCAAGCGCAGGCGAGAGCATCAAGCAAAGGCACCCGTTTCGGTGCAACGAGACCAAGACCAGTCCAACGGCAGGGAGGAAGTCATTGTGGAGCCCAAGCCAGCGTCACCACCAGAGCCTTTGGCAGGCGAGGACCAACTTTAGTCAGGATAAGTGTACCAGATGTTCCCCTTCAAAATGGCCAATTGTTGGCGCCCTTCCCGCTCAATATTTGGGAAGAGGCCCAGGGCCTTTGCCTATAAATAGGACTAGCCACCCACAGGGTAGGGGAGATCGGAAAATCAGAGAGAGAATCGAGAAGAAGAGAGAGAAGGGTGACTGAACTCCTCCTAGCAGTTCATCCCCCAGCCAAGAACAGACCCTCGCGAGGCTGTTCTTCCTTGTATTGCTCATCATCATCAGCCCAAGAGGCAATCCACCACACCACACACTGGAGTAGGGTATTACACCACAACGGTGGCCCGAACCAGTATAAACCCTGTGTCTCTTGTGCTGTTCTTTCCATAGCTTAGATCTTAGCGAGGCGAAGGGGTGCAAGTAGGTAGAAGGCGAAATCTCCGCGCGCACCCCAGTGTTCGAACCTCAAGGGTCTGCCGGAACCCAAAATCCGACACCTGCAAAATATTAGTCTTTTCTTGGACAACGGAGTTATTCTCAATAAATTCATCAATATCATAATTGTATTTATAATTATCATAGCAATATTTAAGGATAGCTAAATTTTCAGGTCTATAAATAGAATCATCAAAATCTTCAAACTCTTTAAACAAATATTCAATTTCACAAGCACCCTTAAAAGGAACAAATTATTCTATTCATTCCACATCATAGTAATCATATATACCATTAGCATAAGAAGCTAAGGTTTCATTATCATTACAATTGCATGAAAAGGGAAGGTGTGGAGCCTTCATCCTAGAGCAACAAGTATAATCATATCTCAAGCATAGTTGCCGAGCATACCAATGCAACATATAAATTTGATCCCATAATAGTTTCCCTTTTTGAGTCAAGCGATAATCCCTAAAGTATTCATGTTGATCCAATGTGTCTCCCATTATATAATTGAATGGGGTTTTCTCAGGATTATTAAAGTAGTGCATAATATCTTTCACATAATGAGCATCGAGGGTTTTAGGAGGTTCCCCATCTCCATGAGTAGCAAGTAAACCTATTTTTTGGTATTTCGTGTTCCATAACTAAAGATAGAGAACAACTTAGAACAACAAATAAAAATTACTTAGTGATAAAGCAAACAAGCACACACGAGAATATTCACCCCACGCTATTGCTCCCGGCAACGGCGCCAGAAAAAGGTCTTGATAACCCACAAATATAGGGGATCAATTGTAGCCTCTTTCGATAAGTAAGAGTGTCGAACCCAACGAGGAGCTAAAGGTAGAACAATATTCCCTCAAGTTCTATCGACCACCGATACAACTCTACGCACGCTTAACGTTCGCTTTACCTAGAACAAGTATGAACTAGAAGTACTTTGTAGGTGTTTTGGATAGGTTTGCAAGATAATAAAGAGCGCGTAAATAAAAAGTAGGGGCTGTTTAGGTAAAGAAGCAATAAATTAGTATAACGAGTGTGGAAAAGTGGTGGTAGGAGTTGCGAAATTGTCCCTAAGCAATTGACTACTTTACTAGACTGATAGCAAGTTTTATGTGGGAGAGGCCACTGCTAGCATGTCATCCCTGACTTGGAATTCTATGCACTTATGATTGGAACTATTAGAAAGCATCCGCAACTACTAACGTTCATTAAGGTAAAACCCAACCATAGCATTAAGATATATTGGTCCCTCTTCAATCTCGTATGCATCAATTTCTATGCTAGGTTGAAGCTTCTGTCACTCTTGCCCTCCAATACACAGTCCTATCGACATATCACAACTAACCCATGGTGCGCGCGCGCTCATATGATGGGCACCAAAGGATAGCAACATAAACACAAGCAAATTAAACCAATCATAGCAATTCACCAATTACCAGTAGGACAACAAAAATCTACTCAGACATCATAGGATGGCAACACATCATTGGATAATAATATGAAGCATAAAGCACCATGTTCAATTAGAGGGTACAACGGGTTGCGGGAGAGTGGACCGCTGTAGATAGATAGGGGAAGGTGATGAAGATGTTGGTGAAGATGACGGAGGTGTTGGTGAATATTGCGGTGACGATGATGGCCCCGGCGGCGTTCCGGTGCCATCGGAAGAGAGGGGGAGAGAGCTCCCCTTCTTCTTCTTCTTCCTTGATCTTCTCCCTAGATGGTAGAAGGGTTTCCCCTCCGGTCCATGGCCTCCATGGCGGCGGAGGGGCAAGATCCCCTCCAAGATTGGATCTGTCTCTCTGTCTCTCTTTGTTTCTTTGTTCCAGATTCTGGTCTTTCACTGTTTCTTATATTCTCGGAGATCCGCAAATCTGATTGGGCTGAAATTTTAAAACAATTTCTATCCGGATATTGGCTTTCTTGTGGTGAAAGAAGGGCACCAACCGCCTTACGGGTTGGCCACGAGGGCCCAGGGTGCACCACCATGCCTCGTGGCCCCCTCGGGCATCCTCTCGCGTTGATTCTTCTTCCCAAAAATCGCATATATTCTAAAAAAATCGCCGTTAGTTTTTATCCTGTTTGGACTCCGTTTGATATGGACTTTCTGGGAAACAAAAACATGCAACAAACAGGAACTGGCACTGGGCACTGGATCAATATGTTAGTCCCAAAAATAGTACAAAAATTTGCCAAAAGCATATAAAAGTTGTAGAATATTGGCATGGAACAATCAAAAATTATAGATACAATGGAGACATATCAATCGGAATTAGAACATGGATATAATGATGACACAGTTCAGATCTGAAATCATGGCACCCGGGCCAAAGTGACAAACATTATGCATAGCAAAGTCATAGCAACATAAATCTAAGAACATAGTGGATAATAGGGATCAGGCCCTAACAAAACTAACTCGATTACATGATGAATCTCATCCAACTCCTCATCGACCAGCGAGCCTACAAAGGAATTACTCACCCCCGGTGGGGAGCATCATGGAATTGGCAATGGAGAAGGGTTGGTGATGACGAAGAACGAAGATCCCCCTCCCGGGAGCCCCAAACGGACTCCAGATCTGCCCTCCCAAGGAAGAATAGGGCTTGGAGGCGGCTCCGTCTTGTGGATCGCAATAATTCTTTCTCCCTGATTTTTTCTTCGAAAATAGGAATTTATAGTGTCAGGGTTGAGGTCTGCGGGGCCACCAGGTGGGTACAACCCACCTGGGCACGCCAGGAGAGGGGGCGCAACCTGGTGCGTTGTGCCCACCCAGGGGCCCCTCTCCGGTAGGTCTTGGCTCCAGAAATTCTCATTTATTATATAAAAATCCTCATGAAGTTTCGTTCCATTCCAAGAACTTTTATTTCTACACAAAAACAACACCATGGTAGTTCTGCTGAAAACAACATCTGTTTGGGGTTAGTTTCATTCAAAACGTGCAAATTAGAGTCCAAAACAAGAGGGAAAGTATGACAAAAGTAGATACGTTGGAGACGTATCAACTCCCCCAAGCTTAAACCTTTGCTTGTCCTCAAGCAATTCAGTTGATAAACTGAAAGTGAGAAAGAAAAAACTTTTATGAACTCTTTTGCTCTTGTTTGCATAAATAAGCTTAAACAAAAACCAGGTTTTCAGCCAGCATTATAACTAACCATGTCGACAATAACTCTTAAAGATTATAATGACTCATATTAATGACATAATCAGCTAGCAAGCAATAATAAGATATCTCAAACAGCAACATGTTGTCAAAACAACCATGATATAATATGACAATAGTGGTATCTCGCTAGCCCTTTCTGAGACCACCAAACATAAATGCAGAGCACCTCTATTAGGACCCCGATCCCAAGTCACACCGATCTAGCATGTAACACATCATATTACTTTGCGGCCTCATGCACGGTATTCCCACGGGTGCCACCTTACCTGGCCCGGAACCATTTGCGCCTTTTGGCTCACGTATATGATAGTGTCGCTAGCATCCATATGACAAAGAACCCGGGCCGACATGACTAGTCGTAAACCCAAAGTGGCACTAACTTACAGGGACGGGCATACATGACCCAGCAACGAACGTGTCAGTCATCAGCGAGTGAATCCGGGCTGTAGCAGCTGGGCTAACAGGACTCCGGAGAATCCGGGTTGTAGCAGGCTAACAGGACTCTGGAGACATCGCGTGACATTTCCCCGAAGGGACAGACACAGGAACGAAGCAGGACACATGCCGGCCAGCCTAAGTGTTCCGGAGCAGTAGAAAGCTACCATGGCTCACCAGAATCACTAGGGCACATTTCCCGGTAAGAGAGGCTACCAAGGATAAACAACTAGGTTGTCGGATTCCACACATACCAAGCATTTCAAATCATACACACAATATGCTCGATATGTGCAAATACAACATGGCATCACAACATAACTCTATGACTCAAAGTATTTATTCAATAGGCTCCGAGGAGTGAGATATTACAAACATGGGTCTCATGACCCAACATTCAGAGCATACAAGTCAAAGAACATGCGGAAGCTTAACATGTCTAAGTACAGACATCTACAAATGAAAAAGGCTGAGAAGCCTGACTATCTACCAGATCATGCTGAGGGCACAAGATCGTAGCCGAGGTATCAAGCTAAACACTAAAGTCCACACAGAACTACTAGCGAGACTGAAGTCTCTCTACAAAAACATAAATTAAGCAAACGTGAGTACCAATGTACCCAACAAGACTTACATCAGAACTAACTACATATGCATCATTATCAACAAAGGGATGGTGGGTGAGGGAGTCCTGGATTAGGGGGTATCCGGACAGCCGGATTATATCCTTTGGCCGGACTGTTGGACTATGAAGATACAAGATTGAAGACTTCGTCCTGTGTCCGGATGGGACTCTCCTTGACGTGGAAGGCAAGCTTGGCAATACGGATATGTAGATCTCCTTCTTTGTAACCGACTCTGTGTAACCCTAGCCCCCTCCGGTGTCTATATAAACCGGAGGGTTTAGTCCATAGGACCAACAACAACAATCATACCATAGGCTAGCTTCTAGGGTTTAGCCTCTTCGATCTCGTGGTAGATCATCTCGTGGTAGATCAACTCTTGTACTACTCATATTATCAAGAACAATCAAGTAGGACGTAGGGTATTACCTTCATCGAGAGGGCCCGAACCTGGGTAAACATCGTGTCCCCCGTCTCCTGTTACCATCCGCCTAGACGCACAGTTCGGGACCCCCTATCCGAGATCCGCCGGTTTTGACACCGACATTGGTGCTTTCATTGAGAGTTCCTCTGTGTCGTCATCGTTAGGCTTGATGGCTCCTTCGATCATGGAAAGCGATGCAGTCCAGGGTGAGACTTTTCTCCCCTGGCAAATCTTTGTATTCGGCGCCTTCGCACTGCAGGCCAACTCGCTTGTCCATCTGGAGCAGATCAAGAGTTACGCCCTTGGCCACCAGGTCAGGTTTGGATGCTTAAACTACACACCCGACATCCGCAGAGACTTGATCTTCAACGGATTCGAGCCCCTGCCGAGTGCGCCGCACGGTCACGATGAGCACGATTTAGCTCTACTATCGGAGAGTGTTCAGGAGACCGCACCGGCAACCGCTCCGACCCTCAATTCGGAGCCAATTGCGCCATCCATGGACGGGTGGATAGACCCCGCCACGGAGGCCGCATTCTCAGCGGCGATCGAGCCAAGTATCGACCTTACCCTTCACGAGAGCCGTGACGCCAAACTGCCGGATTCTTCCCCGGCCACGGACTCCGAACCGCCGCCCGTGCCTATCGAATCCGACTGGGCGCCGATCATGGATTTCACCTCCGCGGATATCTTTCAGCACTCGCCCTTCGACGACATACTGAACTCATTAAGGTCTCTCTCCTTGTCAGGAGAGTCCTGGCCGAACTATGTCCGCAGGATTGGGATGCGGATGACGAAGAAATTCGCCGCCCACCCACCACCCACTTAGTAGCCACTGTCGACAATTTGACCGACATGCTCGACTTTCGACTCCGAAGACATCGACGGTATGGACGACGATGTGGGAGACGAACAAGAACCACTGCCCACAGGGCACTGGACAGCCACCTCATCATATGATATATACATGGTGGACACCCAAAGAAGGCAATGGCGACGGACAGCGGAGGATGACCCCTCCAAGAAGCAACCCAAGCACCTACGTCAGCGGCGCCGCTCTAGGTCTCGCCAAAGCAAAAGCGGTGACACCAGCACAGGAGATAATAGCATTCCGGACAGTGCCGAAGACGATGACAATCCCCACCAGCAAGATTTAGAGCAGGAGGATGGAGAAGCCAGCCCTCCCGAGAGAGCGGCAGATGGAGAGGCGGAGGATGATAATTACATGACCCCCTCCGAAGACGAGGCAAGCCTCGACGATGACGAATTTGTTGTGCCTGAGGATCCCGTCGAGCAAGAGCGCTTCAAGCGCCGGCTTATAGCCACGGCAAATAGCCTTAAGAAAAAGCAACAGCAGCTTCGAGCTGATCAAGATTTGCTAGCTGACAGATGGACTGAAGTCCTTGCGGCCGAGGAATATGAACTCGAACGCCCCTCCAAGAGTTACCCAAAGCGCGGGTTGCTACCCCGACTGGAGGAGGAAGCACCGAAACCTACACCCCCAGCGTATGACGCGGCTGATCGGCCACCTCGTGGCCACGACAGAGAGGCATTTCAGCCAGAAGCTCAGCCCGCACCTCGACGTCACTCAAATAAAAATGTCAAGGCACGGGGAAACACGCTAGACCTGCGAGATGTCTATGGATCACGAGGGCGTGCCACTACGCGAGAAGATAACCGTCACGCCGGATACAGTAAAAGTAAATCCGGTCGGGCCGAACACAGCGGACAAGACTCATTTGGCCTTCCGCGCGATATAGCCCAGTACAGATGCGCCGCACACCCCCTATGCTTCACACACGAAGTAATGGATCACCAAATCCCAGAGGGTTTCAAACCCGTAAATATCGAATCATACGACGGCACAACAGATCCTGCGGTATGGATCGAGGACTTCCTCCTGCACATCCACATGGCCCACGGTGACGATCTACACGCCATCAAATACCTCCCACTCAAACTCAAAGGACCAGCTCGGCATTGGCTCAACAGCCTGCCAACAGAATCCATTGGCTGTTGGGAAGATCTGGAAGCCGCATTCCTCGACAACTTCCAGGGCACTTATGTGCGACCACCAGATGCCGATGACTTGAGCCACATAATTCAGCAGCCATAGGAATCGGCCAGGCAATTCTGGACACAGTTCCTGACAAAGAAAAATCAAATCGTCGACTGTCTGGATGCAGAGGCCCTAGCAGCTTTTAAGCACAACATCTGCGACGAGTGGCTCACCCGGCACCTTCGCAAGGAAAAGCCGAAATCTATGGCAACCCTCACGACACTCATGACCCACTTTTGCGCGGGAGAGGACAGCTGGCTGGCTCGAAGCAATAACATATCAAAGAACCATGGTACTACGGATACCAAGGATATCAATGGCAGGTCACGTCGCAACAAACACAAGCGCTGCATCAACAGCGACAATACCGAGGATAAGGCAGTCAATGCCGGATTCAGAGGCTCTAAACCCGGTCAGCGGAAAAAGCCATTCAAAAGAAGCACTCCGGGCCAGTCCAGTTTGGACCGTATACTCGATCGCTCGTGTCAAATACACGGCACCCCCGACAATCCTGCCAACCACACCAACAGGGAATGTTGGGTGTTCAAGCAGGCCGACAAGTTAAATTCCGTATACAAAGATAAGGGGTTACATAGCGATGACGAGGAGGAGCCCCAGCTGCCGAACACCGGAGGACATAAGAGGTTCCACCCACAAGTGCGGACGGTGAACATGATATACGCAACCCACATCCCCAAGAGGGAGCGGAAGCGTGCGCTAAGGGACGTATATGCGTTGGAGCCAGTCACCCCAAAGTTCAACCCATGGTCCTCCTATCCGATCACCTTCGATCGCAGGGACCACCCCACTAGTATCCGTCATGGCGGATTTGCCGCACTGGTCCTAGACCCAATCATCAACAGATTTCACCTCACTCGAGTCCTTATGGATGGCGGCAGCAGCCTGAACCTGCTTTATCAGGACACAGTGCGCAAAACGGGTATAGACCCCTCAAGGATCAAACCCACAAAAACGACCTTTAAAGGCGTCATACTAGGTGTAGAGGCCCATTGCACAGGCTCAGTCACACTGGAAGTGGTCTTCGGATCCCCGGATAACTTCCGAAGCGAGGAGTTAATCTTCGATTTAGTCCCGTTCCACGGTGGCTATCATCCACTGCTCGGGTGAACCGCATTTGCGAGATTCAATGCGGTATCGCTTTATGCATACGTCAAGCTCAAGATGCCAGGACCTCGGGGGGTCATCACAGTCAATGGAAACACATAGCGCTCTCTCTGCACGGAGGAGCACTCTGCGGCCCTCGCAGCAGGAAGCACAAAGCAGCCTCTTCAGGCAATCCACCAGTTCGGTGATTAACACCCGGACACCGTAAAGCGCGCCCGGAGTAATATGCAACAAGACCGCCTGGCACGTTCCGAGCTCGCATAGCAATGCGGCCCCCACCCTAGTCCCAGCCAAACGGCGAAATACATGCCACGCGTACATAATTACACATTGAAAATACCATGGGCATAGGTGGGGGGCACGACTACGGCACGCCCCAAAACGCGGCTCAACCGCACTAGGGGCTTCCCGCTTTGTTATTTTTTCTCTCTTTCAGGACTTTACTCTCTGGAAACCCCGTCCGGCAGGCATGATTGCCGGACACACGATACAACAACCAAGGAGGCAGAAAGCTACGTCGCACCATGGAACTCCCAGGTGGTCTCTGATAACGAGTGAAATACCTGCTTTAAATACCATTCCTCAGCTTGCCCTTGGAGGACATGTCAAATAGTCCTACTTTTTCTTATCGCACTACTTGTATCATTCTGCTTCGATGCACCTTTTTGAATAAACAATGCATAGCACTAGACTATTACTGCATTCTCTATTCTTATATATATATAAACAATGCGGCACCCCGAACTTATAGCATTATATGCATCAGCTCCGAATCATGTCTTGGGTCAATAGTTGGGTTTGCCCGGCTCCCATGTTTTGGTACCTTACGTTCCGCTATATCGGCTAAGGTAGCACTGGGAGAACTACTGCGATTGTGCCCCGGTTCATCTGGGCAAGCACCTCAGTAGAGAAAGCTAAAACTGACTGTCATGATAAGGCGAGAGCTGGTCGCTGTTCGAGAGGTCTCGAGTCCCTAAAGACTTATGCCGCTTAGAGCGAGGAGTCGGCTTTGTCCGGCTTAAGGCGTGTATAGCGCCCCGAATTCGGCCTTCCGAATACTAGGGGCTTCGCCAAAATTTAAAATTGTAGACTTCTATGGCTAAGTGAGAGTGATAAAGCATTATAGTCTGATTGCCTTGTTCGTTGCGCTGAGCACCTCCCTCGAAGGACCCAACAAATGGGAAAAAGAGTGCTCAGGTTTATCCCGAACACCCCAGCACTCGTGGCATGGGGGCAGAAGCCGACGACTAGCCATCTCTCAGATTTGATAAACAGCCGAACAGAAGGTAATATTTTAAATTCAAACAAGCGTTGCATAACGCACATGAACAAGTTTTCATAATACAGGATCACACGAGCAAGTTCATTCAAAAATTACATCCTTCGCACACTCGTCCGCCACAAGACGGGCACCCTTCAGGACACCCTCATAATATATTTCAGGGTGGCGATGCTCCTTGCCTGTGGCGGCCCCTCCTTCACCAGCTTCTTGACGTCCATCTTGGCCCAGTGCACCTTCGCACGGGAAAAAGCCCGGCGTGCACCTTCGATGCAGATGGACCGCTTTATGACTTCCATCCATGGGCAGTCATCCACAAGCCGCCTCACCAGGCCGAAGTAGCTGTTGGGAAAGGAGTCGCCAGGCCACATCCAGACTATATGGCCCCTCATGGCATGTTCGGCCGCCTTGTGCAGCTCGACCATTTGCTTCAGCTGGTCGCTCATAGGCATCGGGTGTTCGGTCCCAGTATACTGAGACCAGAACAACTTCTCCGTCGAGCTTCCCTCCTCGGCCTGGTAGTACTTTGCGGCATCCGACACGCTGCGGGGCAAATCTGCGAATGCTCCTGGAGAGCTCCGGACTCGGGTAAGTAACAACTAATTTACTTTCACATGCTTGCTTTGCATAATGAATGCCTTACCCGCCGCTATCTTCCTCATTGCCTCAATTTCCTGGAGGGCCTTTTGGGCTTCAGCCTTGGCATGCTTTGTGCTCTCGACGGCCGCGGCAAGCTCGGACTCTCGCGTCTTCGAGTCAAGCTCCAAAGTCTTGTGCTTCTTCACGAGAGCCTAGAGCTCTTGCTGCACCTCGCCCACCCATGCCTCTTGTTTCTCCCGCTCGGTGTGCTCCTTGGCCACTTTGTTTTCGGCCTCGGACAACGCTCGCTTCAGGGTCGCCACTTTGGGGGCAACCACATCTTATATATATATATAGACAAGGTATTACTTACCTTTGTTCTCCTCGAGCTGCCTCTTGGCAAGGCCGAGTTCTTTCCCGGACCGCTCGAGGTTCTGCTTCAGTGCGGCGACCTCCACAGTCAGTGCGGCAGAGGTCAGCAGCGAAGCCTGCATACGCATATAGACATACTTGTATTAGACTCCCGCATATATTATTTGATCCTCTATTTGGCTTTTCTTTGTGAACACCAAACAGAGCATCAGGGGCTACTGTCTATGCGGTAATATTTTCCTATATTTTAAATGCTTACCTCAAAGCCTGTTAGAAGGCTGGCACAGGCTTCAGTTAGTCCGCTCTTGGTAGACTGAACCTTTTTGATCACCGCACTCATAATAGTGCGGTGCTCTTCGTCGATGGAAGCGCCGCGAAGCGCTCCCAGCAGGTTGTCCGGTGCCTCTGGATAGACAGAGGTCACCAGCACGGGCGGCTTGCCCCTCTTGGCAAGGGGCCGCCTGCCGGAGTCTGGAATCACTGGAGGTTCTGGCGCGGTGTTCGGGTGAGGGCCGAACTTGGAGCCCTTGGGAGTCTTGCTCCCTTTGCGCCTGGAGTCCGGAAGGTCACCTTGAGGCGCCCCCAGGACTACCTCCCCTTGGTTCGGTGCCCCTTGAGACAATACCTCGACATTGTCTGCAGGGCAAAGAGAGGAGGCGGTTGGAAGTGACTCGCTGTTCATATCCGACGAGTCTAAGGAACCGTCCGACGAGGATACGTCGATGCGGGCTCGGGGCAGACTGCATGATCATATTCGACGTTAGGAGAAGCAGTGCAATAAAAGTATGCAATGAGTTACTTTGGTATCCGAATACTTACGACTTTGCCAGGGGCTTGGCCCTGAGTAACCACTCGTCTTCGCTGTCAGCGGCGATGGTGGAACAGTCCGGAATGAGAGTCCTTCCCTTCTTAGACCCTCCGGCCTCCCTGGTTGGGGCGACCTTCCTTTTCCTGTCTCCCCCGGCTGGAGGGGGAGAACCGTCATCTTCCTCCTCCTCGTTTTCACGGGAGGAGTGCATCTCGGAGTTATCGGATGATGAGTACGATACCACCTGGCGCCGGGAACTCTTTCGGGTTCCCGTGGCCTTCTTCTTGATCTTCTTCTCTGGCACCTTTCGGAACTCTTTCGGAGTGCATCTCGGAGTTATCGGACGATGAGTACGATACCACCTGGCGCTGGGAACTCTTCCATCAGGAGAGCATCTGTAGGGTCTTCGGGCAGAGGGGTCGGACAGTCAATCTGCTCCGATGTCTCCACCCAGTCCTGTCAAAGGCATGGGAGCTTAGACCCTGCACATGGTTAAATTATGGAAAATAAATACCCTACGAGGTGTACAGAACTTACCGGATTCGCAGGGCACGTCGCGCTTAGCCTGCGTTCCTCGGTAAGGGGAGGGGGGACCTCGGCGCCCTTGAACAGCACCTTCCAGACGTCCTTATGCGTCGTGTCGAACAGCTCACATAGAGTCTGGTGCTGGGCCGGGTCGAACTCCCATAAGTTGAAAGCCCGTCGTTGACACGGGAGGATCCGGCGGAAGAGCATGACCTGGACTATGTTGAAAAGCTTGAGTTTCTTGCCTATCATGTTCCGGATACACTTCTGGAGTCCGTCCAGCTCCACCGATGAGCCCCAGGACAGGCCCTTCTCCTTTCAGGAAGTGAGCCGCATGGGGATTCCGGATCGAAACTCGGGGGCGTGCACGCAGTTGGTTTCGCGCGGCTCGGTGATGTAGAACCACCCCGATTGCCACCCCTTTATGGTCTCCATGTAGGAGCCCTCGAGCCATGTAACGTTGGGCATTTTGCCCACCATGGATCTGCCGCATTCCGCTTGTTGGCCGCCTACTACCTTCGGTTTGATATTGAAGGTCTTCAGCCACAGGCCGAAGTGGGGCCGGACGCGGAGGAAAGCCTCGCACA
The DNA here is from genome assembly GCF_003073215.2 of Triticum urartu. NCBI lineage: Eukaryota > Viridiplantae > Streptophyta > Magnoliopsida > Poales > Poaceae > Triticum > Triticum urartu. The sequence goes on along the minus strand of NC_053028.1, from coordinate 429,105,728 downwards.
CGATGATGGACGCCGAGATGTTGAGGATGAAATTCAGAGCTAGATCATGGAAGTCTAGCCCATAATAGAACATAAGGCCACGGACAAATGGATGGAGGGGAAACCCCAGTCCGCGGATGAAGTGGGTGAGGAAAACCACCCTTTCGTAAGGTTCTGGGGTAGGGACGATCTACCCCGCGGCTCGCAGCCGGTGTGCAATATCCGCGACTAAGTATCCGGCCCCGCGCAGCTTTTTGATGTCTCCCTCCGTAACGGAGGAGACCATCCACTTGCCTCCTGCTCCGTACTTGTTTGGAGAGGGTTGAGGAGAAGGATGTGGACTTGGGCGCTGGAGCTCGAGTGCACAAGAATGGATGAGCAAGGATGAAGAAGGCGTGGGTAGAAAAAGGTGAACCCTTATCCCTTTATAAGGGCGGACGAAACTATTCACCCCCACCAGCCTGGTAAAACTCGCTTATCCCCCAAGCGCCATAATTGATGGCGCGGTTGGGTTACCCACGTCCGTATTGATGGGAATCCCATAATAAGGGGACACGATCTCTGCTTCGATAAGATGTGCCAAGGAAATC
>NC_053028.1:429092889-429104159 GCF_003073215.2 Triticum urartu | reverse complement strand
TTCATATCCATTATGCTATTTAATACTCTTATAATCATGAACATGTTTATCATTTGTGATTAGTTACTTTTGTTCTTAAGGTCATAGGAGAAATCATGTTGCAAGTAATCATGTGAACTTGATATGTGTTTAATATTTTGATAGTATGTATGTCGTTATTCCCTTAGTGGTGTCATGTGAACGTTAACTACATGACACTTCACCATATTTGTGCCTAAGGGGATGCATTGTGGAGTAGCAATTAGATGGTGGGTTGTGAGAGTGACAGAAGCTTAAACCCCAGTTTATGTGCTATTTCGTAAGGGACCGATTGGATCCAAAAGTTCAATGCTATGGTTAGAATTTATTCTTAATACTTTTCTCGTAGTTGCCGATGCTTGTGGGAGGGTTAATCATAAGTAGGAGGTTTGTTCAAGTAAGAACAGCACCTAAGCACAGGTCCACCCACATATCAAATTATCAAAGTAGTGAACACAAATCAAACCAACTTGATGAAAGTGACTAGATGAAATTCCCGTGTACCCTCAAGAACGCTTTGCTTATCATAAGAGACCGTTTTGGTCTGTCCTTCGCCAAAAGGATTGGTCTACCTTGCTGCACCTTTGTTACTATTATCATTACTTGCTCGTTACAAATTATCTTGCTATCAAACTACTCGCTACTTACAATTTCAGCACTTGCAAACAATACCTTACCTGAAACTACTTGTCATTTCCTTCTGCTCCTCGTTGGGTTCGACACTCTTACTTATTGAAAAGACATACAATTGATCCCCTATACTTGTGGGTCATCAAGGCTATTTTCTGGCACCATTGCCGGAGAGTGAAGCGCCTTCGGTAAGTGGAATTTGGTAAGGAAACATTTATATAGTGTGCTGAAATTTATTGTCACTTGTTACTATGGAAAACAATCCTTTGAGAAGTTTGTTTGGGGTATCTTCACCTCGTCCGGAACCACAATTAGCTATGAAAGCACAAGTGCTCCCTAGGTGGTTTTGATAATTGATGACAACATATCTCTTGTTGGACTAACATTTCTATCTAGCATGTTTCAGATAAGTTCAACAATGGAGTGGCATGGACTAAAGGTTGTGGGAACTCCTTCAAGATGCTAAGGACAAAGGATTGGCTAAAGCTTCAAGCTCAAGACTCTTCATTTTACATTTTAGTGATCCAAGATCACATTGAGTCCATAGGAAAAGCCAATACTATCAAGGAGGGATGAGGTGTTGCTTAATGAGCCTCTTGCTTCATGTGCTTAATGATATGCTCCAAAATCCTCAGCTACTTTCCCACTTCCACATATGACCTAAACCCTAAGCCAAACTCGGTCCTACCGATTCTTTCTATCCGGCGCCACCGAGTTTCACTTGTCATAAGCCACTGCCAAACCCTAGCAATTCGGTTCTACCGATAGGGATCTCGGTCTCACCGAGATGGGATTGCAAACTCTCTGTTTCCTTTCATAACTTTTCGGTCTCTCACCGAAAGAGCGAATCGGTCCCACCGAGATTGCAATGTAAACTCTGTTTCCTTTTTGTAACTTTTCGGTCTCACCGAAAGAGCAAATCGGTCCCACCGAGTTTGCCTGACCAACTCTCTGGTTAGCTTATTACCAAATCGGTCTCACCGAGTTTGTGTAATCGGTCTCACCGAGATTACGTTATGCCAAACCCTAACCATATCGGTCCTACCGAGTTGCATGTCAGTCCCACCGAAAATCTCTAACGGTCACTAGGTTTACCTTTTCGGTCCGACCGAGTTTGTTGATTCGGTCCCACCGAGATTGGTAAATTGTGTGTAACGGTTGGATTTTGTGTGGAGGCTATATATACCCCTCCACCTCCTCTTCATTCATGTGGAGAGAGCCATCAGACAACCTACACTTCCAACTCATATTTCTGAGAGAGAACCACCTACTCATGTGTTGAGACCAAGATATTCCATTCCTACCATATGAATCTTGATCTCTAGCCTTCCCCAAGTTGCTTTCCACTCAAATCTTCTTTCCACCAAATCCAAATCCTATGAGAGAGAGTTGAGTGTTGGGGAGACTATCATTTGAAGCACAAGAGCAAGGAGTTCATTACCTACACACCATTTGTTACTTCTTGGAGAGTGGTGTCTCCTAGATTGGCTAGGTGTTCACTTGGGAGCCTCCGACAAGATTGTGGAGTTGAACCAAGGAGTTTGTAAGGGCAAGGAGATCGCCTACTTCGTGAAGATCTACCGCTAGTGAGGCAAGTCCTTCGTGGGCGATGGCCATGGTGGGATAGACAAGGTTGCTTCTTCGTGGACCCTTCGTGGGTGGTTGCTTCTTCGTGGACCCTTTGTGGGTGGAGCCCTCCGTGGACTCACGCAACCATTACCCTTCGTGGGTGGAGCCCTCCGTGGACTCGCACAACCGTTACCCTTCGTGGGTTGAAGTCTCCATCAACGTGGATGTAGGATAGCACCACCTATCCGAACCACGGGAAAAACATCCGTGTCTCCAATTGCGTTTGAATTCTCCAAACCCTTCCCCTTACATTCTTGCAAGTTGCATGCTTTACATTCCGCTGCTCATATACTCTTTGCATGCTTGCTTGATATGTATTGTGTATGTTGAAATTGTGCCTAAAACTCCACTCAAACCAAAAAGGCCTAAAAATTGCAACTTTAGCACTAAGTGTCTAATCACCCCCTCTAGACACATCTACTTCTAGATCCTACAAGCTACTCCTCAACCTACTACACCTACTGAAAATATTGAATATGAAATTCCCTTGGGTAAGATAGAACAATTGCTAGCTAATCCTTATGCAGGAGATGGAACTGAACATCCTGATATGCACTTGATATATGGGGAACAAATTTGTGGATTGTTTAAGCTTGCAGGTTTACCCGGAGATGAAGTTATGAGAAAGGTTTTCCCTTTATCTTTGAAGGGAAAAGCATTGGCATGGTATAGGCTATGTGATGATATTGGATCATGGAATTGGAGTTCCACCAAAAAATTTATCCTATGCATCTAGTTCATCGTGATCGGAATTATATATATAATTTTTGGCCTCGTGAAGGAAGTATCGCTCTAGCTTGGGGGAGGCTTAAGTAAATGTTATATTCATGCCACAATCATGAACTCCCAAGAGAAATTATTATCTAGAATTTTTATGCTCGGTTTTCTCGTAGTGATCAAACCATGCTTGATACTTCTTGTGCTGGTTCATTTAAGAAGAGGACTGCTGATTTCCGGTGGGATCTTTTGGAAAGAATTAAACGCAACTCTAAAGATTGGAAACTCGACGAAGTTAAAGAGTCAGGTATTGCTATTGCTTTCTTCATGACTTATACATATTCCTTTGACTATGAGATTATGCAACTCCTGACACCGGAGGAACACCTTGTGTGCTATCAAACATCATAACGTAACTGGGTGATTATAAAGATGCTCTACATGTGTCTACGAAGGTGTTTGTTGGGTTGGCATAGATCAAGATTAGGATTTGTCACTCCGAGTATCGGAGAGGTATCTCTGGGCCCTCTCGGTAATGCACATCACTATAAGCCTTGCAAGCAATGTGACTAATAAGTTAGTTGCGGGGTGATGCATTACGGAACGAGTGAAGAGATTTGCCGGTAACGAGATTGAACTAGGTATGATGATACTGATGATTGAATCTCGGGCAAGTAACATACCGCTGACAAAGGGAATAACGTATGTTGTTATTTTGGTTTGACCGATAAAGATTTTCGTAGAATATGTAGGAACCAATATCAGCATCTAGGTTCCGTTGTTAGTTATTGACGGGAGATGTGTCTCGGTCATGTCTACATAGTGCTCGAACCCGTAGGGTCCGCACGCTTAACGTTCAATGACGATTTATATTATGAGTTATGTGTTTTGGTGAACGAAGTTTGTTCGGAGTCCCGGATGATATCACGGACATGACGAGGAGTCTCAAAATGGTCGAGAGGTAAATATTCGTATATTGGAAGGTAGTATTCAGACATTGGAATGGTTTTGAGTGGTTCAGGTATTTTACCGGAGTACCGAGGAGTTACCGGAACCCCCCGGGAAGTATTGGGCCTACATGGGCCTTAGGGGAGAGAGAGGGAAGCCGCGAGGGGTGGCGTGCGCCCCCCTCCAAGGGAGTCTGAATAGGACAAGGAGGAGGGGGCGCGGTCCCCCTTTCCCTCTCCCTCTCCCTCTCCATCCCTTTTCCCCTCTGGTAAGAAAGGAAAAAAGGGGGCCAAATCCTACTAGGAGTGGAGTCCTAGTAGGACTCCCCCCATGGCAGGCCCCTCCTGGTCGGCCGCCTCCTCCTCCCCTCCTTTATATACGGGGGCAGGGGCACCCCAAAGCACATCATTTTTTCTCTTAGCCGTGTGCGGTGCCCCCTCCATAGTTTACTCCTCCGTTCATAGCGTCGTAGTGCTTAGGAGAAGCCCTATGCGGAGCACATCACCATCACCGTCACCACGCCGTCGTGCTGAGGGAACTCTCTCTCGACCCTCTGATGGATCAAGAGTTTGAGGGACGTCATCGAGCTGAACGTGCACTGAACTCAGAGGTGCCGTACGTTCGGTACTAGATCGGTTGGATCGTGAAGACATTGGACTACATCAACCGCGTTAAACTAACGCTTCCGCTTTCGGTCTATGAGGGTACGTGGACACACTCTCCCCCTCTCGTTGCTATGCCTCTCCTAGATAGATCTTGCGTGATCGTAAGAATTTTTTTGAAATTGATGCTACATTCCCCAACAAACAGTGATCTCCTATTTTGACTGAGACAACGGGCATGCCAACAACGGGTCTATGATTATCCATTCTATCATGTTTGACAATTCTAGTAGCTTCATTAAAGAAGTAAATAACATGCCCACCTACATTTTCTTCCAAGAGATCCTTAACCATAGCAACACTAGGTTCTACTTTGATTTGTTCATCAGGTTTAGGTGTTCTAATATAACTTTTATTAACCACAGTGGAAACTTTAGCATGTTCCTTTATCCTGATAGGGAAAGGTGGTTTCTCAATATAAGCAATGGGAACAATTGGATCAACATTATAAAGTATAGTTTCTTCTTTAGCTAGTTCAGGTTCTTTAATTTCTTCTTTAATAGGTGGGTGATATCTAAACCACTTCTCAGGGATATCAACTGTAACATCCCAAATTTTCAATTTGGAATGTTATACATAGGTCATCCATGCATATCATATTTTATTGCATTTCGTTCTTGTGATCCTCGAAATCCTAAGCAACTCAAGGACCCTCGAAAAGATTTGGGGATTTTCCCTCGTTCTCATATTTGAGTTTTATCAAATATTGAAACAAGGATCACTTTGGTTTTAATTATTTTTCTCCCCCCAAAATATTTCATATTAAAATTGGAGGAAAAATAAATGAAATGTTGGAAGAAAAATATTAAAATCAATTTGTATTTTTATTTGGGGTTTTATCGCTATTTTATTTGAATTGGGAAAAATATGCGTTTTTCAAATTTCATTAGAGGCCCAAATAAATGTTCACCTTGTCCGCCGTATTTTTAGAGGACGGGGAAAATTTATTTCAGGATTTTTGGAGTCTGTTTAGTATTTCTTTTCTTTGTTTTTCTGCGTAGAATTATTTAAAAAAAAAGTAACCCGACCTAACTGGGTCGTGTCCGCCTAGGACTCCTGGCCCGGCCGGCCTTTATAAGCCGGGAGGCCCGACCCCAGCAGCCCAGCGCCCCGCCCGAAACCCTAAGCCACCAGCCGCCGCCGCCGCCTAGTGCCGCCGCCGCACCAGCCGTCGCCGCGCCGCCCGTGCCGCTCGCTGGAGTTCACCGGATTTCGCCACCGCCGCGGCCGCCGGTTTTCTTCGCCGGTTCGGTTTTTCCGGTAAAAACCCTAGATCCGTTTTTAATAGATTGGTTTGGTTTTTTCCCGGTTTAGTTAGTTAGTGAACGCCCGTTCGTATGTTCGTTTTAACGAACGGTTTTCACCCGTTAACCGCAGACAGCGAACGTTCGTTCATTAGCCTGTTCGTCGGTTTTCTTTTTCCAGGGTTTTTCTGTGATTATTTTTGATCACGATTTCTGCCCTGTTTTTTGTTTTAGTTTATCTTTTCGCTCATTTATCGGAATCAGACGATTCAAGTGCCTAGATCTTCGTCTCGAAGCCCTCTTTCTGTTTAACCAACTTGAACAAGATTTTGGTACTGTAAAATTTGACTTTAGTCTAGATTAGAATCGGATCTTGTTTCTTTCGCAGTTTGAGTTTCGTTGCTCCGTTTGATTTGATTCTTTTTGCAAACAGGAGTTCTTCAGCTGAACTTTCCGGTTTATCTAAGATTTACTCGTGCATCTTTGCTTGATTGCTTATGTGTGCTATTGTTTGTTTGCGATAGAACACCCGGAGTGCGAAGTGTGCTACCACGAGTCTTTAGGATTTGCAGATCGTCAGCAAGGCAAGTAAGACTTTGATCATACCCCTTTATCACCCAGTTTTTATGCATTACTTTCAACTTTCACACATTGCATGAGTAGGATCTCTTAACATGTGGGTCTGGGAGTAGATAATGAGGTAGAACCTATTACCTATTTTATTATCAAACCCTTGGGAGTTACTTCTGCGTTATGCTTATATTGCCATGCTATGCTCATAGATGTGGTTTGGGTTTGAGTGTATCCATGACAGATGTGAGTTGTTAATTAATGGTTCAACTTAAGGTGGCAACTTTAATACACATCTGGGTGGATGATACGTCTCCGTCGTATCTACTTTTCCAAACACTTTTTCCCTTGTTTTGGACTCTAACTTGCATGATTTGAATGGAACTAACCCGACTGACGCTGTTTTCAGCAGAATTGCCATGGTGTTATTTTTGTGCAGAAATAAAAGTTCTGGAATGACCTGAAAATCAACGGAGCATTATTGGAATATATAATGAATATGGAAGGAAGATCCACGTCAGGGGCCCCACTGTCCACTGGGCGCGCCCCCTGCCTCGTGGGCCCCCTGACGCTCCACCGACCTCAACCTGGACTCCATATATTCACTTTCGGGAGAAAAAACCAGAGAGAAGGATTCATCGCGTTTTACGATACGGAGCCGCCGCCAAGCCCTAAACTCTCTCGGGAGGGCTGATCTAGAGTCCGTTCGGGGCTCCGGAGAGGGGAATCCGTCGCCATCGTCATCATCAACCATCCTCCATCACCAATTTCATGATGCTCACCGCCGTGCGTGAGTAATTCCATCGTAGGCTTGCTGGACGGTGATGGGTTGGATGAGATTTATCATGTAATCGAGTTAGTTTTGTTAGGGTTTGATCCCTAGTATCCACTATGTTCTGAGATTGATGTTGCTATGACTTTGCTATGCTTAATGCTTGTCACTAGGGCCCGAGTGCCATGATTTCAGATCTGAACCTATTATGTTTTCATCAATATATGAGAGTTCTAGATCCTATCTTGCAAGTCTATAGTCACCTATTATGTGTTATGATCCGTTAACCCCGAAGTGACAATAATCGGGATACTTACCGGTGATGACCGTAGTTTGAGGAGTTCATGTATTCACTATGTGTTAATGCTTTGGTCCGGTACTCTATTAAAAGGAGGCCTTAATATCCCTTAGTTTCCAATAGGACCCCGCTGCCACGGGAGGGTAGGACAAAAGATGTCATGCAAGTTCTTTTCCATAAGCACGTATGACTATATTCGGAATACATGCCTACATTACATTGATGAACTGGAGCTAGTTCTGTGTCACCCTAGGTTATGACTGTTACATGATGAACCGCATCCGGCATAATTCTCCATCACCGATCCATTGCCTACGAGCTTTCCATATATTGTTCTTCGCTTATTTACTTTTCCGTTGCTATTGTTATCATCACTACAAAACACCAAAAATATTACTTTTGCTATCGTTACCTTTTATCACCGTTACCACTACTATCATATTACTTTGCTACTAAACACTTTGCTGCAGATATTAAGTTTCCAGGTGTGGTTGAATTGACAACTCAGCTGCTAATACTTGAGAATATTCTTTGGCTCCCCTTGTGTCGAATCAATAAATTTGGGTTGAATACTCTACCCTCGAAAACTGTTGCGATCCCCTATACTTGTGGGTTATCAAGACTATTTTCTGGCGCCGTTGCCGGGGAGCATAGCTCTATTCTTTGAGTCACTTGGGATTTATATCTACTTATCATTATGAAGAACTTGAAAGACGCTAAAACAAAAATTTATCCCTCAACTACGAGGGGAGGTAAGGAACTGCCATCTAGCTCTGCACTTGATTCACCTTCTGTTTTGAGTAAGCTTGCGACACCTAAACCTGCTTCTGCTATTAATTCTGATATGTCGCATGTTATTGATGATGCCACTTCTGCTATGCATGATACTTATGATGAAACTACTTCTATGCTTGATACTACTGTGCCACTTGGTGAATTTCTTGATGAACAACTTGCTAGGGCTAGAGAGAATGAAATTATTGAAACTGATAATATTGATGAAAGTGATGATGAAGATCTCCCCCTAGATATGAATTACCTGTTGTGCCTGAGGGCTATGTTATGGATGAAGAAACTGCTAGAGATTTTCTTGCTTGCAATGATAGGAGTGATCTTAAGAAATTATTAGCTAAGCTGAAACAAAAAACTTTGAATGCTAGAATGAAATATGATCCTGCTTATGCTACTTCACCTATCTTTGTTACTGATAAGGATTATGATTTCTCTGTTGATCCTGAGATAATTACTTTAGTTGAATCTGATCCTTTCTATGGCTATGAATCTGAAACTGTTGTGGCACATCTTACTAAATTAAATGATATAGCCACCTTCACTAATGATGAGAAAACTCGCTACTATTATATCCTTAAGATATTTCCGTTCTCATTAAAGGGTGATGCTAAGATATGGTTTAATTCTCTTGATCCTGGTTGTGTGCGTAGTCCCCAGGATATGATTTATTACTTCTCTGCTAAATATTTCCCTGCTCATAAGAAACAAGCTGCTTTAAGGGAAATATATAATTTTGTGCAAATTGAAGAAGAGAGTCTCCCACAAGCTTGGGGGAGGCTTCTCCAATTACTTAATGCTTTGCCTGATCATCCTCTTAAGAAAAATGAAATACTTGATATCTTTTATAATGGACTAACCGATGCTTCCAGAGACCACCTGGATAGTTGTGCTGGTTGTGTTTTCAGGGAAAGAACACCAGATGAAGCTGAAATTCTATTGAATAATATGTTGACTAATGAAAATAATTGGACACTTCCTGATCCAATTCCTGAACCAACTCCTAGCCAACTCCGAAGAAAAGGGGTATTCTATTTCTCAGTCCTGAAGATATGCAAGAGGCAAAGAAATCTATGAAAGAAAAAGGTATTAAAGCTGAAGATGTTAAGAATTTACCTCCTATTGAAGAAATACATGGTCTTAATTTACCGCCTGTTGAAGAAATACATGGTTTTAATCCATCACCTATTGAAGAAATACATGGTCTTGATAACCCGACACAGGTAGTAAAGGTAAATTCTCTCTATAGATATGATAAAGCTGAAATCCCATTTACTAAGTTTGCTAGCCCATGCTTGGATGAGTTTGATGACTTTATGGTTAAGCAAGAAAACTTCAATGCTTATTTTGGTAGAGAATTAAAATGCAATGCTGATATGCTTGAACACTTGGGTGATTATATGGCTAATGTTAAAGGTGAACTTAAACTTATTAGTAAACATGCTTCTATGGTTACCACTCAAGTAGAACAAGTACTTAAAGCTCAGAATGATTTGCTCAATGAATTGAATAGTAAGAAAAATGATAATGCTATTAGAGTTATGACTAGAGGTGGTAAAATGACTCAGGAACCTTTGTATCCTGAGGGCCATCCTAAGAGAATTGAGCAAGATTCTCAGAGAAATATTATTGATGCACCTAGTCCTTCTAAAAGAAAAAATGATAGGACTTTGCATGCTTCTAGTGAACCTGTTATTGACACACCTGAGAATCCTAATGATATTTCTATTTCTGATGCTGAAACACAATCTGGTAATGAACATGAACCTAATAATGTTAATGATGATGTTCATATTGATGCTCAACCTAGTAATGACAATGAAGTAGAGATTGAACCTGCTGTTGATCTTGATAACCCACAATCAAAGAATCAACGTTATGATAAGAGAGACTTTGTTGCTAGGAAGCACGGTAAGGAAAGAGAACCATGGGTTCAGAAACCCATGCCTTTTCCTCCTAAACCATCCAAAGAAAAAGGATGATGAGGATTTTGAGCGCTTTGCTGAAATGATTAGACCTATCTTCTAGTATACTGATATGCTCAAAATGAATCCTTATGCTAAGTATATGAAAGAAATTGTTACAAAAAAAAGATACCGGAAGCTGAAATTTCCACCATGCTTGCTAATTATACTTTTAAAGGTGGAATACCAAAGAAACTAGGAGATCCCGGAGTACCAACTATACCATGCTCCATTAAAAGAAACTATGTTAATGCTTATGTGATCACTTGGAGATGTTAGTGTAAAGGTGAACTTAAACTTATTAGTAAACATGCTTCTATGGTTACCACTCAAGTAGAACAAGTACTTAAAGCTCAGAATGATTTGCTTAATGAATTAAATAATAGAAGAATGATAATGCTATTAGAGTTATGACTAGAGGTGGTAAAATGACTCAGGAACCTTTGTATCCTGAGGGCCATCCTAAGAGAATTGAGCAAGATTCTCAGAGAAATATTATTGATGCACCTAGTCCTTCTAAAAGGAAGAAAAAGAAAAATGATAGGACTTTGCATGCTTCTAGTGAACCTGTTATTGACACACCTGAGAATCCTAATGATATTTCTATTTCTGATGCTGAAACACAATCTGGTAATGAACATGAACCTAGTAATAATGTTAATGATGATGTTATTGATGCTCAACCTAGTAATGACAATGAATAGAGATTGAACCTGCTGTTGATCTTGATAACCCACAATCAAAGAATCAATGTATGATAAGAGAGACTTTGTTGCTAGGAAGCATGGTAAGGAAAGAGAACCATGGGTTCAGAAACCATGCCTTTTCCTCCTAAACCATCCAAGAGGATGATGAGGATTTTGAGCGCTTTGCTGAAATGATTAGACCTATCTTCTTACGTATGCGTTTGACTGATATGCTCAAAAATGAATCCTTATGCTAAGTACATGAAGAGAATTTGTTACAAATAAAAGAAAGATACCGAAGCTGAAATTTCCACCATGCTTGCTAATTATACTTTTAAGGTGG
>NC_053028.1:429081282-429091889 GCF_003073215.2 Triticum urartu | reverse complement strand
CATGCAAGATTGGATAAGCATGGGGGGAAGCAGCCACCGCCACTCTGCCTCACTGGAGTATGAGTTGGATGCTTTCGAGTTCTTCAGTATCATACTTTCTTGTTCAGTATCAGCCATGAGGCGGGTATAGAAAACGAGAGATCTCCCCTTCACCCATCTCATTATGATAACTCTGTTGTTTGCTACATCACTCCTTGTCCCAAATTGCAGAGGCTGCCTGACACTTTTATGAAGATGCTGGGTGAAGATCCACCAGATAATGTGAAGCTCCGACAGGCCGGCAGCGGGGTTCGCAGGCTGTGGGACGTGGAGTTGGTGATCGAGGAGGGCCACATGTACCTGTGCCGTGGCTGGGAGAAGTTCTATAGTTCCTACGACCTGCGGACCGGGTAGTTTCTTCTCTTCAGGTACGACGATGACGCCACAATGCTCATCGTGAAGGTTTTCAACGCGACTATGTGTCGCATGCGCTATGCTGACGACGAAGATGCCAGTGCGTTCTGCCTCTTCTTATTCCTCTAGATTTGGCTTTGTCTCACATCGATTGTTAACGGTCATTGTTGCATTTGGACAGGCAATGGGAGCAGCAGCAGCAACACTGGCTACAACCAAAGCAGCAGCGATTATGGCTGTAGCAAAAGCAACAGCGATTCTGGCTTTAGCGAAAACAGAAGTGATTCTGACAACAAGAAGGATGATCCGGACTGGAGTGGGGGAGCAGAGGAGCAGAGTGGGGATGAGGAGCTGCAGGATGACGATGGGAATCAGGTTGAGGATGACCTAGCGCTGGTGGTGGCTGACCAAGGGCAAGAGATGGTGGTGGCTGACCATGGGCAAGAGATGGTGGTGGCTGACCATGGGCAAGAGATGGTGGTGGCTGAGGATGACCTAGCGATGGTCATGCCCGTCCTGCCTGAAGGTGGCCTCGTGATGGTGGTGGTGCCTGAGAATGACCAAGCACCGGTGGTGGCGCCGGTGATCCCATAGCTGGGCGACATGACCACGCCAATTGTGGTAGAAGACTACATCCCACAGCTGCCTCCACCGCCTCGCCGCTCTTGGCGCATCAGGCTGAGGAAGGAGAAGGAGAAGAACAATGATTACTGAACTATGTTAGGTATGTCAGATCTCCATAATGATATATATATATATATATATACTTAGTTACCTATGTTATCTCTAATATGCTTAGTTTCCTATAGGTTAGCTCCAAAATAACTTATGTTAGCACAAAATGATCAAGTTTACATAATAAGCTTATAGTCTTCTTCTTATTCTTCTTCTTTTACAAAATGACATAGGTTAGCTTCATTTTACCTATGTTGGCTCTAATATGCTAACTTAGAGCTTATATGCTAAGTTTCCTATAGGTTAGCTCCAAAATAACTTATGTTACCACAAAATGATCAAGTTTACATAATAAGCTTATAGTCTTCTTCTTATTGTTCTTGTTTTCCAAAATGACATAGGTTAGCTTCATTTTACCTAAGTTGGCTCTAATATGCTAACTTAGAGCTTATATGCTTAGTTTCCTATAGGTTAGCTCCAAATTTACTTATGTTAGCACAAAATGATCAAGTTTACATAATAAGCTTATAGTCTTCTTCTTATTATTCTTCTTTTCCAAAATGACATAGGTTAGCTTCATTTTACCTAAGTTGGCGCTAATAAGCATATAGTCTTCTTCTTATTATTCTTCTTATTCTTCTTCTAGTATTCTTCTAGTGTTCTTCTTCTTCTAGTATTCTTCTAGTCTTCTTTTTCTTCTTCTTCTTCTTCTTCTAACTTCTTGTTTATCATTTTGCAGATTTGATTTAATTCACGGAAGCTTGCATGGATGGAGTGCTTCTTTTCCATTTGTGTTTTTATTTTCTATCAATGTGAAACTTCTGTGAATTGATGGATAACGGTGTTGGATGATGAACAATGTGAAACTTTTGTAATATGTAACCATGGAACTATGTGTTGGCTATGTATGTATATATGATGAAACTTGTTTGTTGGATAAGATTGTTATATGGGTGCTTGTTATATATATATATGTGTTGGATATCTCATATGTGAAATAGTGACCTGAGATTAAGAAAAAAACGAATTTTTTTTAAAAAAAATTGTTACTAATGGCGCACTTCCATGTGGTGCGCCATTAGTATACCAGACACTAATGGTGCACCTGTGGGATACTAATGGCCCACTTGTGGTGCGCCATTAGTATACCAGATACTAATGGCGCACATGTGATGCGCCATTACTAAAATATACTAGTGGCGTGGTACTAGTGGCGCACCAGTAGTGCGCAATTAGTAGGCAAAACTGGTGCGCCACTAGTAGCCCTTTTCCTATTAGTGACGAGCTAAGTAGAGGCATACTAGGGACACGCTGTTTGTCTACGTATTCACACATGTGGTAAGTTTCCGTCAATAAAATTCTAGCATTAATAATAAACATTTATCATGATATAAGGAAATATAAATAACAACTTTATTATTACCTCTAGGGCATATTTCCTTTCAAGTAACCTCTGGACGTTGGAACATAAACAGAGACGTGTCAGCAGTGGACGGAGCAAATCCAAGACGTCGAAGAAATGAGCCAAGTCGGGCATGCCATGCACGATGAGCCCGCTTCCAGCCGTTCGGCCCCCGAGGGGCTTGAAATAGCTCCGCCTGGGGTGAACCGGCGATCATTTTGGCATGGGGCCGACCTGGTTCCTAGCCACCGTGCCCAGGTCATCCCCAGACGCCGTTTTTGGAAAAAACAAACTCGGCCAAACACAACCCAAATTCGTACAAACTAGGCGATTTCATTGATATTTGTACAAAAACATAAAAACACAAATTAAAGTAGCTTAAGAACGACAACTATGCCTGGCACTACTATGGCGCCGCCGCCTCCCGCCTTCTACATGCCGAGGAGCCTGTAGAACCGTGTGAATTCGCCGCCGCCGTCGTCGCCGTCATTGTCGCCATCGTGCTGCGAGCCGCCGACGTCCCTGCTGCATCCCTGACCCGCGTCACCAATGCATGGCGGGTTGGACGGCCCGGCGCCTCCTTGTTGTCGCTGTCGAGGATGACGACACCACCCTCCTCGCGTCCGTGGCGCCGGCGGCGATCTCCCCGAAGGCGTGGCGCTGGCACTCCATCTGCTCACGGACGTAGTCCGCCCTCGCCCACTTGAGGGCAGTCTCGTCATTGGTGGCCATGGCCTCGTGCTCCTTCTTCACGTGGAGCTACCCCAGCTTGATCTTCGCCCTGACAAGGCGGGAATAAGGAGAGTGGCGGCCGCCCTCGTTGATGATGAGGGCGCCTGAACGGCATCTCCAGCAGCTCTAGCTTGACGGGGCGGAGCGCTGGCGAACTGGAGGAAAGGGATCCAGATCACGATGACGAGGAGGTCACCGTCTCCATTTGCTGCGGCGTCCAGGAGCTAGCATGACGGCGGGAGAAAGAGGGGTGTGGGAGTCCGGGATTAGGGGGTCTTCGGACAACCGAACTATCTCCATTGGACGGACTATTAGACTATGAAGATACAAGATTGAAGACTTCGTCTCATGTCCGGATGGGACTCTACTTGGCGTGGAAGGCAAGCTAGGCAATACGTATATGGATATCTCCTCCTTTGTAACCGACCTTGTGTAACCCTAACCCTCTCCTGTGTCTATATAAACCGAAGGGTTTTATTCCGTAGGACAACAATCACAACATACAATCATACCATAGGCTAGGTTCTAGGGTTTAGCCTCTCTATTCTCGTGGTAGATCTACTCTTGTAACATCCATATCATCAATATCAATCAAGCAAGACGTAGGGTTTTACCTCCATCAAGAGGGCCCGAACCTGGGTAAAATTTCGTGTCCCTTGTCTCCTGTTACCATCCGGCCTAAACGCACAGTTCGGGACCCCCTACCCGAGATCCGCCGGTTTTGACACCGACATTGGTGCTTTCATTGAGAGTTCCTCTGTGTCGTCACCGTTAGGCTTGATGGCTCCTACTATCATCGATAGCGATGCCGTCCAGGGTGAGACTTTTCTCCCCGGACAAATCTTCCTATTTGGCGGCCTTGCACTGCGGGGTATTTCGTTTGGCCATCTGGAGCAGATTGAAAGCTATGCCCCTAGCCATCAGGTCAGATTTGGAAGTTTGAACTACACGGCCGTCATCCGCGGAGACTTGATCTTCGAAGGATTCGAGCCACAGCCGGTCGCACCGCACCGTCACGATGGGTATGACCTAGCTCTGCCACCGGACGGTACTCCAGAGGCCGCGCCCGCACTAGCTCCGACCCTTAGCTCGGAGCCAACTGCGCCAATCGAGGACGGGTGGCTAGACACCGCCTCAGGGGCTGCAGTCTCGACGGCGATCGAGCCAAACACCAGCATAATGATGGTAAAGTATGGCCCTAGAGGCAATAATAAATATTGTTTATTCTATTTCTTTGTGTCATGGATGAATTGTCTATTATTCTCATGCTATGTACATTGGATGTGTTTATCCGTGTGATACGTGATACTGATGTGCTGTGTAAGATGATACAATCTTACCCTAGAACCCAGACATATGACGTCGAGGCGCTTAGTGAGTCCTTCATCGCTATTGACTATGACCCTGGCCTTGATCAAAGATAGTCATTGGTTTCTGTGTATGTTTGTGATGATTTGTTCCATTCTCGAAGATTAGATCCTTATCTGATAAGCGGTGTATATTCTAGACACAATCATTGGAGGAGGAATATGTGGAGTGGATCATAGCACAGGACCCCTACAGAGATAATCCAAAGGAGTGTATGCACAGCTACAATCCCATGTATATAGGTTACAGTTGCCTTAGTGCTTGCCTTCCCGCCAAGTGTGTAGCGTTTTCATCGAACATGTCGCAAGTTCTGTTCACAGTCTATCCATGGCTCCGCATCTCTCTGGATGTTATTTACCTGGGATGGTGCCGTTCTCCCGTGTCGTGTCCAACGTGCGAGATAGTCTCGAGACGTATTATCTTTCCAGAGGATCGCACCTCCTATAGTACTCATTACACGCGCGTGAGTCTCGAAACTCGCCTTGATACCTGCTGCTTTCTCCCCGTGTCTGGCTCAGTGTCAATTGCCGCGAGCACATAAGTAGATTTCGCTCACTCCCCGTATGAACGGGTGACACCTGCACCGTCTAATTTCCCTGGGTCCCCACGTTCTCATCGGTTATGAATCCTCACTTACTCTCGCGCCTCAATGTTGCTCACGAGTGCAGCGGCTCCTGGACTCACCCTCGAGAACTGAGTAACATGGCTGCTTGGTGCGGTTGCCCCGTGTGCAGTGGTAGCCAGCCCTGTACCCTCTCGCCTTCAACGAGGAGGCTGAACCGCCCGACCTGCTACCTGTCTTTACCCCCAGCCCTTTCTCAGGGGGCGTATTGTGGTTCGAAGCTGGGTTAGCTCACCGTGAAGACAGGGAGCACGCGGGTATACCGGGCGTGCACCAATCGAGAGAGTCGAATGTCCCTTCAATCGGCAAGGTTAAGCATTAGCCCGACTTCACAGAGGGGAATGCGGATACGACGTATTCGGCATTGATTGATCTTGCAGCACAGCATGCGTGTGTCGGTCGATGAGTAGAGGCCCTCAGCGTCTCGGCTGCCTGTGGCGTGGTGGGAGCGACAAGATCAGCGCGGTCATGGCCCAGGCTCCCCGCTGGTTCGGTTATTGAACGGAGAGGCTTCTCAGGTCATGTCTGGCAGTATGTCTCCCGAACCCGTAGGTCTACACACTTCAAGAGCTTCGGATTGGTCGGGTGTCGGGTAGAGGTATTACAGGCAGTAACCGCAAGTTGTTCGGAGTCCCGGATGAGATACCGGACGTCACGAGGAGTTCCGGAATGGTCCGGAGGTGAAAGATTTATATATAGGAAGTCAGTTTCGGCCATCGGGAAGGTTTCGGGGGTCACCGGTATTGTACCGGGACCACCGGAAGGGTCCCGGGGGTCCACCGGGTGGGGCCACCTATCCCGGAGGGCCCCATGGGCTGAAGTGGGAGGGGAACCAGCCCCTAGTGGGCTGGTGCGCCCCCCCTTGGGCCTCCCCCTGCGCCTAGGGTTAGAAACCCTAGGGGTGGGGGCGCCACCCTTGCCTTGGGGGGCAAGGCACCCCCTTGGCCGCCCCCCCTAGGAGATTGGATCTCCTAGGGCCGGTGCCCCCCTAGGCACCCTATATATAGTGGGGGAGGGAGGGCTGCGCACCCAAGCCCCTGGCCTCTCCCTCTCCCTCCCGTGACACTCCTCCATCTCCCAGCGCTTGGCGAAGCCCTGCCGAGATCACCGTTGCTTCCACCACCACGCCGTCGTGCTGCTGGATCTTCATCAACCTCTCCTTCCCCCTTGCTGGATCAAGAAGGAGGAGACGTCTCCCAACCGTACGTGTGTTGAACGCGGAGGTGCGTCCGTTCGGCACTTGGTCATCGGTGATTTGAATCACGTCGAGTACGACTCCATCAAACCCCGTTCTCTTGAACGCTTCCGCTCGTGATCTACAAGGGTATGCATATGCACTCCTCTCTCCCTCGTTGCTAGATGACTCCATAGATTGATCTTGGTGATTCGTAGAAAATTTTAAAATTCTGCTACGTTCCCCAACAGTGGCATCATGAGCTAGGTCTATGCGTAGTTTCTATGCACGAGTAGAACCCAAAGCAGTTGTGGGCGTTGGTATTGTCAATTTTCTTGCCGTTACTAGTCTTATCTTGATTCGGCGGCATCGTGGGATGAAGCGGCCCGAACCGACCTTACACGTACGCTTACGTGAGACTGGTTCCACTGATTGACATGCACTAGTTGCATAAGGTGGCTGGCGGGTGTCTGTCTCTCCCACTTTAGTCGGATCGGATTCGATGAACAGGGTCCTTATGAAGGGTAAATAGAAATTGGCAATTCACGTTGTGGTTTTGGCGTAGGTAAGAAACGTTCTTGCTAGAAACCTATAGCAGCCACGTAAAAACTTGCAACAACAATTAGAGGACGTCTAACTTGTTTTTGCAGCAAGTGTTTTGTGATGTGATATGGCCAAAGGATGTGATGAATGATATATGTGATGTATGAGATGATCATGTTCTTGTAATAGGAATCACGACTTGCATGTCGATGAGTATGACAACCGGCAGGAGCCATAGGAGTTATCTTTATTTATTTATGACCTGCGTGTCAACATAAACGTCATGTAATTACTTTACTTTATTGCTAAAGCGTTAGCCATAGTAGTAGAAGTAATAGATGACGTGACAACTTCAAGAAGACACGATGATGGAGATCATGATGATGGAGATCATGGTGTCATGCCGGTGACAACGATGATCATGGAGCCCCGAAGATGGAGATCAAAAGGAGCAAATGATATTGGCCATATCATGTCACTATTTGATTGCACGTGATGTTTATCATGTTTTACATCTTATTTGCTTAGAACGACGGTAGCTTAAATAAGATGATCCCTCATAATAATTTCAAGAAAGTGTTCCTCCTAACTGTGCATCGTTGCGAAGGTTCGTCGTTTCGGAGCACCACGTGATGATCGGGTGTGATAGATTCTAACGTTCGAATACAACGGGTGTAAGACAGATTTACACACGCAATACACTTAGGTTGACTTGACGAGCCTAGCATGTAAAGACATGGCCTCGGAACACAGAAGACCGAAAGGTCGAGCATGAGTCGTATAGAAGATACGATCAACATGAAGATGTTCACCGATGTTGACTAGTCCGTCTCACGTGATGATCGGACACGGCCTAGTTAACTCGGATCATGTTATACTTAGATGACTGGAGGGATGTCTATCTGAGTGGGAGTTCATTTAATAATTGATTAGATGAACTTAATTATCATGAACTTAGTCTAAAATCTTTACAATATGTCTTGTAGATCAAATGGCCCACGTTGTCCTCAACTTCAACGCGTTCCTAGAGAAAACCAAGCTGAAAGACGATGGCGCAACTATACGGACTGGGTCCGGAACCTGAGGATCATCCTCATAGCTGCCAAGAAAGATTATGTCCTAGAAGCACCGCTAGGTGACGCACCACCGTCCCACAGAACCAAGACGTTATGAACGCTTGGCAGACACGTGCTGATGATTACTCCCTCGTTCAGTGCGGCATGCTTTACAGCTTAGAACCGGGGCTCCAAAAGCGTTTTGAGAGACACGGAGCATATGAGATGTTCGAAGAGCTGAAAATGGTTTTTCAAGCTCATGCACGAGTCTAGAGATATGAAGTCTCCGACAAGTTCTTCAGCTGTAAGATGGAGGAAAATAGTTCTGTCAGTGAGCACATACTCAAAATGTCTGGGTTGCATAACCGCTTGACTCAGCTGGGAGTTAATCTCCCGGATGACGCGGTCATTGACAGAATCCTTCAGTCGCTTCCACCGAGCTACAAGAGCTTTGTGATGAATTTCAATATGCAGGGAATGGAAAAGACCATTCCTGAAGTATTTGCAATGCTGAAATCAGCAGAGGTAGAAGTCAAAAAGGAACATCAAGTGTTGATGGTGAATAAAACCACTAAGTTCAAGAAAGGCAAGGGTAAGAAGAACTTCAAGAAGGACGACAAGGGAGTTGCCGCGCCCGGTAAGCAAGCTGCCGGGAAGAAGCCAAAGAATGGACCCAAGCCCGAGACTGAGTGCTTTTATTGCAAGGGAAGTGGTCACTGGAAGCGGAACTACCCCAAATACTTAGCGGACAAGAAGGCCAGCATCTAGAAAGGTATATGTGATATACATGTAATTGATGTGTACCTTACCAGTACTCGTAGTAGCTCCTGGGTATTTGATACCGGTGCGGTTGCTCACATTTGTAACTCAAAGCAGGAGCTGTGGAATAAACGTAGACTGGCGAAGGACGAGGTGACGATGCGCGTCGGGAATGGTTCCAAGGTCGATGTGATCGCCGTCGGCACGCTACCTCTACATTTACCTACGGGATTAGTTTTAAACCTCAATAATTGTTATTCTATTTATATGAGAGAAATGTTTTATGGTCATGCTCCGATGGTGAATGGTTTATTCTTAATGAATCTCGAGCGTAATGCTACACATATTCGTAGTGTGCATACCAAAAAATGTAAGGTTGATAATGATAGTCCCACATACTTGTGGCACTGCCGCCTTGGTCACATAGGTGTCAAACGCATGAAGAAGCTCCATGCAGATGGACTTTTAGAGTCTCTTGATTACGAATCATTTGACACGTGCGAACCATGGCTCATGGGTAAAATGACCAAGACTCCGTTCTCAGGAACAATGGAGCGAGCAACCAACTTATTGGAAATCATACATACTGATGTGTGTGGTCCAATGAGTGTTGAGGCTCGCGGTGGCTATCGTTATGTTCTCACCCTCACTGATGACTTGAGTAGATATGGGTATGTCTACTTAATGAAACACAAGTCTGAGACCTTTGAAAAGTTCAAAGAATTTCAGAGTGAGGTTGAGAATCAACGTGACAGGAAAATCAAGTTCTTGCGATCAGATCGTGGGGGAGAATACTTGAGTCACGAATTTGGCACACACTTAAGAAAATGTGGAATAGTTTCACAACTCACGCCGCCTGGAACACCTCAGCGTAATGGTGTGTCCAAACATCGTAATCGCACTCTATTGGATATGGTGCGATCTATGATGTCTCTTACTGATTTACCGTTGTCATTTTGGGGCTATGCTTTAGAGACTGCCGCATTCACTTTAAATAGGGCTCCGTCGAAATCCGTTGAGACGACACCGTCTGAATTATGGTTTGGGAAGAAACCTAAGCTGTCGTTTCTAAAAGTTTGGGGATGCGATGCTTATGTCAAGAAACTTCAACCTAAAAAGATCTAAACCTAGCCAGAAAAATGCGTCTTCATAGGATACCCTAAAGAAATTGTTGGGTATACCTTCTACCTCAGATCCGAAGGCAAGATCTTTGTTTCCAAGAATGGGTCCTTTCTAGAAAAAGAGTTTCTCTCGAAAGAAATAAGTGGGAGGAAGGTAGAACTTGATGAAGTATTACCTCTTGAACCGGTAAGTGGCGTAGCTCAAGAAAATGTTCCTGAGGTGCCTGCACCGACTAGAGAGGAAGTTGATGATGATCATGAAACTTCAGATCAAGTTGCTACTGAACTTCGTAGGTCCACAAGGACACGTTCCGCACCAGAGTGATACGGCAACCCTATCTTGGAAATCATGTTGTTAGACAACGGTGAACCTTCGAACTATGAAGAAGCGATGGCGGGCCCGGATTCCGACAAATGGCTGGAAGCCATGAAATCCGAGATAGGATCGATGTATGAAAACGAAGTATGGACTTTGACTGACTTGCCCGTTGATCGGTGAGCCATAGAAAATAAATGGATATTTAAGAAGAAAACAGACGCGGATGGTAATGTGACCATCTATAAAGCTCGGCTTGTCGCTAAGGGTTATCGACAAGTTCAAGGGGTTGACTACGATGAGACTTTCTAACCCATAGCAAAGCTGAAGTCCATCCGAATCATGTTAGCAATTGCCGCATTCTATGATTATGAGATATGGCAAATGGACGTCAAAACGGCATTCCTTAATGGTTTCCTTAAGGAAGAATTGTATATGATGCAGCCG
>NC_053028.1:429065779-429080282 GCF_003073215.2 Triticum urartu | reverse complement strand
TGATGAGCCGCGAGAGAAGCTCTTCGGTCATGAGAACACAAGATCACCTCCGAGGCCTTTGGGCAATGGTGCTTCCAGTGGCGTCAGTTTGAGCACGAGGGGCACGTGTAGTTGCCAGCCAAGGGATAAACACGCGAGACTGCCTGAACTCCTTCAATGGGCTGGGTGAAGCTTTGGTGATCAGCATTGTGAAGATAAATGGGATCCTTAGCAGGCTCTGGGTAAATAGCTTCAACAGACAGATCAACCTCTGGCAAGAATACAAGATGATTGCGCGCAGAGCTGATAGTTGATGGCAGAGTGAAGCTTGATAAGGCGCATTACCCATGGAGCATAGAACTTCAGACCAAAAATGTCGGAGCCAGATGCAGCCAACTGCCTGATGAAGAAGTCTTGAGCATTGAAGCTGATGCCATTGAAGATATAGAAAACCAAAGTCTTCATTGCTCCTTCAAGCTTCGCTGCAGATGAATGTCCTTTGACAGGCCATAGAGTTTTTCTGATGATATGATAAATGGTGCGAGGCAGATACTCTAGGTCTTCAACAAAGAATTCAGATGGGTAGTCAGCGTCGTGAGGCAAAGGCTTCATCATGCTCAACATTTGGCTCATGTTGGGTTCTGGCTTCTGAAAAATGCTCTCCAAAGCATTCTGGTGTTGTTGACAACCTGGTTCATAGTATTCACCAGGAGTGGGCAGGCCTGTGAGCTCAATGATATCAAGAGCTTTGGCTTCATGATGGACATTGCCTGTCATCCACTCAAGGACCCAAGTCTTTGGATCCCTGTTGTAGCCTCGAATGTGAAGAGTTGCATAAACTGTAGCAGAAGCTCTTCATTCCAGTGTTCCTTGTCTGTGACAAATTGCAGGAGTCCAGCGTCTCTGAAGCAATCCAACGCTTCTTCTAGACAGGGCAGGCCAGCTATAGCTTCAGTGTCGAGACGCATATGTGGAAATATGCGCCCTTGATTGTATAAGACGCATGGAATAGTAGCTGCGCTGCTGATAGCTCCAGAACCGATCCGATGAAATGCGAGGTTTGGTGTAAGGGTTCTTGGCGTGTTGAAGAAGGTGTTATGTGCCACGAAGCCATTCACATTGAAGACCCCAGGTGAGTGCAGTGCCTGGGAATCTTGGAAGTCTTGGCTTGGGCTTCTGGACTTGAGGTCTGTGCTCGACATGATAGTCAAATTGTGGACCCGCAGCAGGTGGAGGAACCAGAATGGGCCATCGGACCATAACAGGCTGACCACGATCAAATGCCAGCTCAATTGTATGAGGTCTTGGAGGGGGTACAGGAGCATTGGCATTGTCGTTGACATGGGCTTCAGGGGCCACATTGGCTTCAGGTGCTTCAGTATTGGCTTCGGCGCTGCAGTGGCTTCAGGTGCATGCACTTCTGGCACCGCATGAGCTTCAGGCGCCACATTAGCTTCAGCCATGACAACGTCATTGGCTTCAGTGTTGATGTTGGTGGCCGCCTCAGGATTGTTAACCTCCACTTCAGGAGCTGGAGGGTCGGCGTTCTCCTCGAGAACAACATCTTGGTGGGACGGGGGTGTAGCAACTCTTTCTACTTCAAATCTTGGTTCTTCTCCTTCATCGGCTGATGCAGCCGGAATATCTTCAGCTGTTTTGGCTTCAGAGTCAGAAACGTGCACAATGGAAGGGACTTGGGGCCTTGGTCCTTTGCGAAGCTTGCATAATGCTGGCGACGCTTGTGGAGATGGAGTTGGCTGGGCCTCAAAGTCATCATCATCTTGTGGTTGGGGAGCACTTGGGGTGTCTTGGTGTTGTGGGTGATCAGCCCATGATGTATCCTGAGCAGTTGGCGTCAGAGGACGACCAATGCTGATGAGTTCGCTATGCGTGAGCACAGGCGATGATACCAAATTGTGCTCGATCTAAGGAAGGACTTCATCATATTCAACATTGTCGTGAGGACCAATGTCTTCAGCTGCGGTGGGGTCAACAGCTGGATTGTCTTCAGCTTTAGGAGCCTCTTTGGAAGCAGGCTCATGAACTATCACTTGGCGTTCTTGATGTTCAGACGCAGGACGAGCCACTGAGATTGGCTCGACATCAAGGGGCTCTGTGGGAGCAGCCCAGTCTCTCTTCTTGGTTTTCCGTTTCTTGGTTGGGGGAGCATCATCAGTGGTGGCCTTGGTCTTGCATTTTCTTGCTTCGGCTTCAGCTGCCCTTGTTTTCTTGAGTTCTGAAGCCACTATGGGGACCTTAGGCTTTGAGCCTGTCATACTGGCTGGGAAGACAATTGGATGTATTTCCTGCCTTGGTGCTTCGGGTTCTGCCACAGCTGGCTTCTTCTTCTTGGCCGCCATTCGGGGGTCGATGCCTGGTCGCCCCAAAGCCTTGCGCTTTTCAGCTTCATTGTATCCCCGAACACATTTAGCAGCAATATCCTTCACGCGCTCACGAGAACCTTTGGCTTCTTCGCGTTTCATGCGGAATGCTTCCTTGAGCTCATGCATCATGACTTGGAAGTTCTGAATGTCTTCAACATTGAGCTTGGCCATATGCTTCTTGAATGAGCCTTTTCATAATCTATCTTATGCTTCAGCTCAACAATTTTCTGTGCTATAGCCAGCTCAGCAGCAATGGCTCCGTGGAAGGCGACGCTGTGGCCAATGGGAAGCTAAAGATCATCAAAGCTGACATTTGGGCTGTCAAACCACTCATCAATGAACTTGTTTAGGATTTCCACATCAAAGAGAGGAAGGTCATTGAAGATTTCCGCCTCTTGCTTGCTCTTGATCAACTGCTCAAGAGCGTCATCGCCAAGATCGTCGTCACTGGACAGATCAATGGCGTCATTCTCGTTGCGCAGAACAGCAGCAGGGGTCAGTGCTTGGCTAGTGGGTTGCATGGGCATCTTCACTTTGGCGGGCTTGGAGATGCGTGAAAGATCGTCAGACTGCACACTCTCTTCAGGAGGTGCAGTGGATAGAGGCTTTGCCCGTGAAACCTTTGGTGCAGGGGAAGGCTTCGAAGCTTTAGGTTTCTTCAGCTTCTTTGGCTTCGATGGTGCAGGCGCTTCGTCAGAATCAGCATCATCTGCAGGTTCATCCACGGCTGTCCCTTGAACCATAATATGAGAGATGAGACCATCTAGGTTGTAGAAGGGCCCAACAAGATTAGGTTCAGCTTCGCGAGTGCCATCAGCACGAGGAGCAGAGGGACCTGGATTGAAGTCCAATCCCCGCGACTTCTTGTTTTCTTTAGTCGAGTTATTGGCAAACTGAAGTTGCGCTTGAACAGATTATCGTCACGGCACCATAGTAATGAAGATGGGTCTGCATCTGCAGGCTGTGGTCCACGGACCATGCAAGGATAGAAGCCTTGTTCAATGGCTTCAGCTCTGGACCTGGGTTGAAGATTTCTGTACAAGATGTCTCCCCGGTCGCTTGATGGCATTCTTCTCAGCATACTCCTGGGTCACGAACCTGTACTTGAACCATTGTTCTGCCCAATATCTTCGAATCCATTGGATTCGGGTTTTCCGCTGATTGTAGTCCTCCTCTGGATCTGTCTTGTACAACTCATAGAGGTCAGGAGGCAAATCTCTTGAGGTGTTTCCACGGCGCTGTCTGCCACCCTTCAACTGTCAAAGTCTCCGTCTACTGGTCAGACAAGAACTGGCTTCAGGAGAATTTATATGATGCTGTAAGAACTCTGCAAATGAATGCAGACTATGAGAACCAAGGGATTCTCCCACGGACATGTACCTGTGACAGCATTAAAGGTGCGAGGGAAGGGGAAGAGGTCATATGCATTCTCAGAAGATTTTGAAGATAAATCAGTTTAGAAGACATTGACCTCATAGTGCGAAGACATTCACTCATAGGTAGAGAGTTGGTTCCAGATTTGTACGAATCCACGAATAAGTACAAGTGAGGAATCTAACTACTTTGTGAAGCATAAGTGAACATACTAGGCATGTTATGAGATGCAGTATGAGATAGATCCAACTTGTGTGAACAGAAACTACTTGTGGTTGAAAAGGATGAATCTATCGGATCAAAAAGACTGTAAAAAGGAGGTTTTATTTACCACACGAGGAACTGCTAGACGGAGTGGGAGAGGAGGCCGAGCAGTTCGATCTTCCGTGCCCTAACTTGGCGACGGAGGACACCTACGGCGACGGCGGAGAAGACGATGTCCGCGGCCGGCGTGAGACGGTCGGTGAGGTCGCGGCAGCTAAGCGCTTCGTCGCCGGCGTCGTCGAGGGCTAGCGGTGGCGCTAGGGTTTGTGCGAGAAGTGGAAGAAAGATAATGACTGGGTGAGGCATGTATTTATAGGGACAGGGACGGACACAGTGTTATTACACAGGTGCCCCTGGCGATTCGCATCTGAAGGACACGTGGCGATCATGCAACACATGAGAGGTTGTTCCACGTTCCCACGCATGCCTGGATTGTCGGGTGGTCGTTCCCACTTCTCCGGGTTTCAGGCAAAAAGGATTGAGCATTGAAAACAGATTAATGTTTGTCTCTGTGTCTTCTGCTGACAAGGACACAGAGAAGACGTTTTGACAGTTTCAATAGAATGCATATGATTTGGATAGATAGACTTAAGATAGAAGCATAGAAGGGTTAGGGTCCGATCACATTCACTTAGTTCAAAAGATTCAACAGAAGACATAGCTATAAGTGAATGCTGTAGAGGACAGAAACCAAATCAGTACATTGAAGATAAACATGAAGCCATGTTAACATTGAAGACAAACAAATGCGAAGACTTTGCAAATGTAACCACAGAAAGTATTCCAAACAGGTTTGGTGGTGGCGTTACCCACCGTATAGGAAATATTAGACCCAGACACGGCGCACAATTATCGTGGCGCTCCGAAGTCAAATTCCATGTTAATGTATTCACACTCAGAATGTAAGTCTTCATTGATTGAAGACATACTTTACTTCGTGTGTTGCACATCTAAGTCATCAACATGCATAAGTGTTAGGATGTGTGCCTGATCACAGGACATTTGAGGATTCCAAGATATTTAGCTCACACCGTAACTTGCAAAACCTCTTCTCATCCAAGGGCTTTGTGAAGATATCTGCCAGTTGCTCTTCAGTGTTGACGTGTATGATATCAATATCTTCCTTCATGACATGATCTCTGAGAAAGTGATGACGAATTTCAATGTGCTTTGTCTTCGAGTGCTGAACTGGGTTGTTGGCAATCTTGATGGCGCTTTCGTTGTCGCAGTAGAGTGGCACTTGCTTCAGATGAATGCCATAGTCTTGAGTGTTTGCTTCATCCATAGAAGCTGAGCGCAGCAAGATCCAGCAGCAATGTATTCAGATTCAGCAGTGGAGAGAGATACATAGTTCTGCTTCTTTGAAGACCAACATACAAGTGATCGTCCCAGAAAGTGACATGTGCCTGATGTAGACTTGCGATCCACCTTGTCACCAGCATAATCAGCATCCGAGAATCCAACTAGATCAAACTCTGAGCCCTTTGGATACCATAATCCTAGTGTTGGGGTGTGAGCCAAATATCGAAGAATTCGCTTCACAGCTAAGTGATGCGATTCCTTTGGTGCCGCTTGGAATCGGGCACACATGCAAACACTAAGCATGATATCTGGCCTAGATGCACATAAATAAAGCAAAGAACCAATCATGGAGCGGTATACCTTTTGATCGAACTCTTTACCATTATGTCGGGACCCAGATGGTGTTTAGCTGGCATTGGCGTCGTGTAACCTTTGCAGTCTTGCATTCCAAACTTCTTCAGGCAATCTTTGAGGTATTTCTCTTGAGATATGAAGATGCCGTTGCGTTGCTGTCGTATTTGAAGACCAAGGAAGAACTTCAGCTCACCCATCATGGACATCTGATATTGCTCTTGCATCATATATCCAAACTCATCACTGTATTTCTGGTTGGTGCAGCCGAAGATAATGTCATCCACATATATTTGGCACACAAACAGTTCACCATCATATGTCTTCGTGAAGAGTGTGGGATCCAAAGGAACCAGGTTTGAAGCCTTTGCTCTTCAGGAAGTCCTTGAGTGTGTCATACCAAGCACGAGGGGCTTGTTTGAGGCCATACAGTGCCTTGTTGAGCTTATAAACCATGTCAGGATGTTTTGGATCTTCAAAGCCAGGCGGTTGTGCAACATACACTTCTTCTTCAATCTTGCCATTGAGAAAAGCGCTCTTCACATCCATTTGATACAGAAGAATGTTATGATGATTTGCATAGGCCAAAAAATGCGAGTAGCTTCAAGCCTAGCCACAGGAGCAAATGTTTCATCGAAGTCAATTCCTTCAACTGAGTGTATCCTTGAGCAACGAGACGAGCCTTGTTTCTGACAACTTGACCATGCTCATCTTGCTTGTTGCGATATATCCATTTAGTGCCTATGATATTGTGTTTACGAGGATCAGGACGCTTGACCAGTTCCCATACATTATTCAGCTCAAACTGTTGAAGCTCTTCTTGCATAGCTTGAATCCATTCAGGTTCCATGAAGGCTTCATCAACTTTCTTGGGTTCAGATATTGAGACGAATGAAAGTGCCCACAGAAATTTGCTAGTTGTGTTGCCCTTGAACGAGTGAGTGGACCAGGTGCATTGATGTTGTCTATTATTCTCTCAATCTGTACTTCATTTGCAACACGAGGATGAACCGGACGAAGATTTTGCTCTTGCTGATCATTGTCATCGTTAGAAGGATTGTCTTTAGGCTGAGCATTGTCTTCAGGTTGATCAGGTGCAGAGATGATGAGTTCCTCTTCAGGCTGAGCTTCAGACGGTATGATTTCTCCAGTTCCCATAAGCTTGATGGTTTCATTGGATGGAACTTCATCTAGCACATTTGGCAGGTGCTCTCTTTGCAAGCTATTAGTCTCATCGAACCGCACATCCACAGTTTCAACCACTTTATAGTGAAAGAGGTTGAAGACTCTGTAGGAGTGCAAGTCCTTTCCGTACCCAAGCATAAAACCTTCATGTGCTTTCAGTGCAAATTTTGAAGTGTGATGCGGATCCTTGGTCCAGCACCTGGCACCAAATACTCTGAAGTAATTTGGCTTCTTACCAGTGAGGAGCTCATAGAATGTTTTGTTCAGAAGCTTGTGAAGATAAACACGGTTGATAATGTGGCATGCAGTATCAATAGCTTCAGGCCAGAACTTTCTTGGAGTCTTGTATTCATCGAGCATCGTCCGAGCCATCTCAATAAGTGTTCTGTTCTTGCATTCCATGACGCCATTCTGCTGCGGCATGTATGGAGCTGAGAACCCATGAGTGATGCCCAAAGTATCAAGATAAGTGTCGAGGCCAGTGTTCTTGAATTCAGTGCCATTGTCACTTCTGATGTGCTTGATCTTGACGCCATAGTTGTTCATGGCTCGATTAGCGAAGCGTCTGAAGACATCCTGCACTTCAGTCTTGTAGAGGATTATATGCACCCATGTATATCTTGAATAATCATCAATAATGACGAAGCCATAGAGACAAGCAGTAGTAGTAAGAGTTGAGTCATTGTCATGATTGTCTTCGAGGGATGCTTGGCTCTCGTCATCTTTCCAGCTTCACAGGCATCGCATAGGTGATCTTTCTTGAACTTGATGCCATTGATGCCTATGACATGCTTCTTATTCGCAAGAGTGTGCAAGTTCCTCATGCCAGCATGCCCTAGCCTCCGATGCCAGAGCCAGCATTCTGAAGGCTTTGCTAGAAGACATACGGCAAGCTGTGGCCCTGCTGAGAAATCTACTATGTACAAATCATCTTTCCGATACCCTTCAAAGACTAGAGACTTGTCAGATTCCATTAGAACAAGGCAACGATATTTTCCAAATATCACAATCATGTTTAAATCAAAGCATTGAGACAGACATTAAGTTGAAACCAAGGGATTCAACAAGCATCACTTTATCCATGTGTTGATCCTTTGAGATTGCAACTCTACCTAGACCCAATACCTTGCTTTTACCAGTATCAGCAAATGTGATGTGACTCTTGTCAGATGGACGTAAAGTTGAGTCCATGAGAAGACTTCGCTTGCCAGTCATGTGATTAGTACATCCACTATCAATAATCCATTCTGAAGCAGCTGGTGTCATACCCTACAGTGCAGTTAGGGGATAGGCTTCACGAAGAGAATTGTGAAGCATAAACATTTGACGAGCAAGTGGATTATGAAAGCTTAGATCGAGGTTAGGACTGATAGGGCAAGTAGCAAGCGACTCAGGAACAAAATACATAATAAGACCATTTGGGCATTTGATCTTGCGCCCTACAAGATGTTTAAGGTCCCCCAGCACATAGCTTCAGACGAATTTGATTTTCGACTGGAGACCCTTCCCTGCAAAAGAGAGTTAAGATTTCTTAGCCACCCACATCTTCAAGGGTGGCTTCGAAGCAATGAGTCTAAGTGTAGCATCTGAGAACTTTGGCTTTGAAGCCCTAGTATATAGTCTTGCAGGAGGGCAATAGTACTCATAAGAATAAGCAGGGTAGTTCTTGGTCTTATGAACATGGCGGTTTGATGAAACGCGCTCATATTCATAGGCCTGAGTATGGTTTCCCTGCAAAACATGTGCGTTAGTGCGACTCAGGTGAGCCCTCTGTCTGTATGAAGCCTTTGGACCATATGAAGCATGTGGTCTGGGTTTGTCTTCTTCACTTGTGGTGTCATGATGACATTTACAGGAAGATTCTCCAGACACCTTTTCGGCACCCAGACTTTCTTCATAGGTGGCCCATTCCTGCAGTTAGTACCAATATACCTGGCAAACACTTTACCATTCTGATACCAGTTTATAGTTTGCATCAAAGGATTCATCAATAACAATGGGATTGGCACAAGTGAAGCCAGATAGGGTGGATGGATCCACTGAAGATTCCTTTGCAGCAACCCATGTGGTTTTGGGGTACTGCTCAGGTTTCCAGTAAGAGCCATCAGCATTCATTTTCCTTTCGAACCCAACACCCTCTTTCCTAGGGTTTTGGTTCAGGATCTGCCTTTTGAGGACATCACACAGTGTCTGATGTCCTTTGAGACTTGTGTACATCCCTGTTTCAAGAAATGTCTTCAACCTAGCATTTTTCATCAGCAATAACAGTGGCATCCTCAGCAGAGGGGTTAGTTACCACATCAACAGTTGAAGATATTGCAACAGTAGCAGCAGTAGAACATCCAGCAACAGAAATAGTGTTATCACGCTCAATGCATTTAAGACATGGTGGTTCAAATCCTTCCTGAGCGGGACTGATCTGTTTGGCGCGAAGTGACTCGTTTTCCTTTTGAAGATCTTCATGAGCCGCTCTCAATTTCTCAAGATCTTGCTTCCTTTGAAGATAATCATAGGAGAGCTTTTCATGAGTTGTTGAGAGTGTTTCATGACGACTTTCAAGTTCCTCATACTTAATGTGAAGATTTTTTATGTCTTCAATTAAGGACTGAGATCCAGTCATTTCAGCGTCTAACAGGTCATCGCTTTTGTCTAACAGTTTTTGAATATGTTCCATAGCTTTTTGTTGTTCAGTTGCAATTTTAGCAAGTGTTTTGTAGCTGGGTTTGGAACCACAATCAGAGTCATCTTCACTGGATGTTTGATAGTGAGTAGTGCGTGAGTTTACCTTGGCACCGCATGCCATGAAGCAGTAGGTGGGAGCGGAGTCATCCTGGTCATCAGCATCAGCGTCGGTGATGGAGTCATTGTCTTCAATGTTGAAGATGGACTTGGCAACGTAGGCTGTAGCCAGACTCGCAATGCCAGAATCGGACTCCTCCTCAGACTCCACCTCCGCCTCCTCAGAAGTAGACTTATAACGCCCTCGATGCGGCTATATCTCCCACGTGTCGAGGCACGACTTAGAGGCATAACCGCATTGAAAGCAATGTCGCAAGCTAGGCAATCTTCACAACATCCCATGTAATATACATAAAAAAAGGGGAGATACATAGTTGGCTTACACTCGCCATGTCAAACAAGGTACATAAATAGCATTACATCAACCAAACACTCATGGCCCGACTACGGCGCCAAAATAAAAGATAAACCCAACATGCGACATGGTCCCGATCGCCCCAACTGGGCACCACTATTGATCATCAGGGAAAGACACGTAGTAACGGCATGAGTCCTCGTTGAACTCCCACTTGAGCTCAAGCGCGTCATCTGGAACGGAGTCATCAGGCCCTGCATCTGGTTTGGAAGTAATCTGTGAGCCACAGGGACTCAGCAATCTCGCACCCTCGTGATCAAGACTATTTAAGCTTATAGGTAAGGCAAGGTAAATATGTGGAGCTGCAGCAAGCGACTAGCATATATGGTGGCTAACCTGTTCGCAAAAGAGAGCGAGAAGAGAAAGGCAAGGCGCGAACGAATAGCTAGAGAACAACCTGCGGCAAGCATTACTCCAACACCGTGTTCACTTCCCGGACTCCGCCGAGAAGAGACCATCACGGTAACTCACACAGTTGATTCATTTTAATTAAGGTAAGGTTCAAGTTATCTACAACCGGACATTAACAAATTCCCATCTGCCCATAACCGCGGGCACGGCTTTCGAAAGTTCAAATCCCTGCAGGGGAGTCCCAACTTAGCCCATGACAAGCTCTCACGGTCAACGAAGGAATAGACCTCCTCCCGAGACGTTCCGATCAGACTCGGTATCCCGGTTCTACAAGACACTTCGACGAGTTAAAACAAGTCCAGCAACACCGCCCGAATGTGCCGACAAATCCCGATAGGAGCTACACATATCTCGTTCTCAGGGCACACTCAGATAGGTCAAGCTACGAGTAAAACCAACCCTCGAGTTTCCCCGAGGTGGCCCCGCAGGCTGCCTGGTTCGGACCAACACTCAATGGAGCACTGGCCCGGGGGGTTTAAATAAAGATGACCCTCGGGCTCCGGAAACCCAAGGGAAAAAGAGGCTAGGTGGCAAATGGTAAAACCAAGGTTGGGCATTGCTGGAAAAGCTTTAATCAAGGCGAACTATCAAGGGGTTCCCATTATCACCCAACCACGTAAGGAACGCAAAATCCGGGAACATAACACCGATATGACGGAAACTAGGGCGGCAAGAGTGGAACAAAACACTAGGCGAGAGGCCGAGCCTTCCACCCTTTACCGAGTATATAGATGCATTAAGATAACAAGATAATATAATGATATCCCAACAAGTAAATAATGTTCTAATAAGGAACGGCCTCCAATCTTCACCTGCAACTAGCAACGCTATAAGAGGGGCTGAGCAAAGCAGTAACATAGCCAATCAACGGTTTGCTAAGACATGGTGGGTTAGAGGTTTGACATGGCAAATAGGGAGGCATGATAAGCAAGTGGTAGGCATCGTAGCATAGGCATAGCAAAAGAGCGAGCATCTAGCAAAGCAAAGATAGTAGTGATTTCGAGGGTATGATCATCTTGCCTGCAAAGTTGTCAGAGTTGACTGGATCCTCGAAAGCAAACTCAACGGGCTCCTCGTTAGCGAACTCATCTCCCGGCTCTACCCAAACAAGACAAAACAAGCAAACGGAACACAATCAACCACGTGCAAACTCAAACAACATGATGCAAACATGGTATGCTATGTGGGATGCGATATGTGATGCATATGCAAGATTTGACAAGGAATGAATGAACCTGGCCTCAACTTGGAAATTCAAGTGTTCCACTGGAAAGCTGAGGTGAAATCGCTTGAAAACGATATAAAGAACGCCGGAATCGGAGTCACGGTTTGGAAATGGCAAGCAATTCAAATATGGCACCGGTCTGCGATGTACAGCAAGTAGCCATCTAAATGCACCAAGATGAACATGCTACAGCACTCAAACATGACAACAAAATACATGGCAGGGATCCATTCATGATGCTTAACAAAAGATGAACACTGAGCTATGGCCAATTCATCCATTAACAGGTTCAAACAAGCATGGCAAAAATGCATTTGGTAAACAGATTTCAGACTGTGAAATTAACACTTGTCTGGAATTTCAGATCAGGTACCACACTTTGGAGCATGAAACTATATGCTACAGGAACTGAACATGGCAGAGTAAAGCATGGCATGGAGCTACTCAAAGATCTTAACAAAAGTTCCTTAGTGACCTTGAGCCAAAAGGGATCAAAAAATACATTTGCAAGCATGTGAACATGGAAAAAAAACATAATCAGATCACAGACTTAGTGAAAAACTGGAGCATGCAAATCAGATATCAAGTGGGCATGTTTACGAGCTCGATGCACTCACTACAGAGCAAGTCATGACAATCTAAGCATACACCCATCAAGAATACACATTAAACAAGCTATACATGGCAAGAACAATAACATAGCATGCATGGATCAACTACAACATCCTCGGCAAAATTGCTAACAAGTAGACAATCTGCCCAGATTCACGAAATAGCAAAAGTAGAGCTCAGTTGACTCAAGCTAGGGTGCTCCATAATTGCAAACAAAGACATGGATGGATAGAGCACTACAAGATTAACAAAACATCCTTAGTGATCATCCTCAAAAGAGGCACAGATTACTAGGAAACAACATGAACATAATGGCATATTGAAATAAACAGATCAAGGACTAGTGGAATTGCTAAGTCCTGAAATCAGCATTAACGATTGCCCCACTTTGCAAGCTTGTGCTAGTCACCACACACATCACAAACATACATGGGTTGCACCTCTGGAAAGATGGCAAAACACATAACAAAACACATGTAGAGCTCAGGGGCATATCATGCACACAATAATCATGGCAAAATGACAAATATCTAATTGGAGCAGCAGATCTGACAATTATCCCAAATAGCACTTCCAACAGCATTTTGGGCATCAAGATGAACTCAAATGAAAATGATGCAATGAGATGAAATGATGTACTCTCTGAGGCGAACATTTTGATATGCTAAATGCCCAAAACGGAGCTACGGAATGCAAAGTTACGATGCGATGAACATAGCAAATAATTAGGGTTTCGGGCAAAAAGTCAACCGAGGCAATTTTGGATCTGAGATCTGCACGCTTCCCGAGGTTCGTCCTCGAGCTCGTCGGAGAGGAAGTTGGCCGCCGGAGTGGCCGGAGTCGGACTTGCCGGGGCGGAGGAGGTGCGGCGGACGACGAGGGGGCGGCGGAGTGAGGCGGAGCCGGCCGGTGGCGGCGGCGGTGGCCGGCCCGGCTGCGGCGGGGAGCTTCGGCGGCGGCCGGCAATGGCGGGCGCGGCGCCGGGCACCGGGCGCGGAAGGAGAAGGGGCGCGGGACGGTGCCGGATCTGGCCCGCGGAAGGCGGCGCTCGGGGCGGCGGGGCCGCCTGGCCCCGGGCGGGCGGCGGCGATGTGGTCTCCCCGGGACAGGTGGCGGCACCGGGTTGGTCGGCGAGGCGCGGACGTGTCGGTTGCGGCCGGACGTGTCCGATGCGCGCGAGGTGGGTGGATCTAGGGTTTCGGGGGGAAGGAGAAGGAGAATTCGGAGGGGTCTTTATATAGACATAGAGGGAGCTAGGAGAGTCCAAATGAGTGGGGTTCGGCCACGCGATCGTGATCGATGCTCTAGATGATGGAGAGGGTTGGTGGGTTTTGGGCCCAACTTGAGGGGTTTTGGCTGCACACACACGAAGCTTCTCGTCCCTCGTTTAACCGTTGAGCATCAAACGAAGTCCTAAATGGTACGAAACTTGACAGCGGTCTACCGTAGTAACCAAGGACGCTTGGCAAGTCCTCGGTCCAATCCGGAAATGTTTTAATCCCACACACGAAAGAAAGGTAGAAATGACCACCGGAGGAGAAGGGAGCGCCGGAATGCAAACGGACAACGGGGAAAAAAGCTCGGATCATGAGACGAACACGTATGCAAATGCAATGCACATGATGACATGATATGAGATGCATGAAAACAACAACAACAACAACAACACACGGAGACAAAAACCCGAACCTGAGAAAATAAAATAACTTAACGCCGGAAACGGCAAGAGTTGGATTACATATTGGGTAAATCATATCCAGGGTGTTACAAGACTCCTCCTTTGAATCCATTTCCTTGCCAACAAACGCACGAGCCTTCAGATGAGCTCTTCTTGTGTGATGAAGACTTTGATGAAGACTTGGAAGATGACTTTGAGTATTTCTTCTTCTTCCTTGTCGTCAGAATCATATTCCTGCTTTTGTTATTCTTGTTGTTCTCATTGTCCCATTGAGGACACTCAGAGATGTAGTGCCCAGGTTTCTTACACTTGTTGGCATGTTCTCTTCTTGTAGTCATGAGCAGAAGCTTCATCATCCTTGAGCTAGAATCGTGAGGACTTTCTGAGCCCTTTCTCTGGTGAATTTCTGGAACTTCTTCACAAGCATAGCAAGCTCCTTTCAATGTCTTCAGGATCATCAGAACTGCAATCAGATTCTTCTTCAGATGAGGAAAATAGTTTTTGCCTTCAAAGCACGAGTTCGCCCATAGTTGGGACCGTAGTGTCTCTTTTCTCAGAAAGCTGAAACTCATGTGTGTTGAGCC
>NC_053028.1:429054748-429064779 GCF_003073215.2 Triticum urartu | reverse complement strand
AAGAGAGAGATCACAAAAGTCTCAAGGGCATCAGACACTATGTGATGTTCTCAAAAGGTAGATCCTGAACCGAAACCCTAGGAAAGAGGGTGTTGGGTTCGAAAGGAAAATGAATGCTGATGGCTCTTACTGGAAACCTGAGCAGTACCCCAAAACCACATGGGTTGCTGCAAAGGAACCTTCAGTGGATCCATCCACCCTATCTGGCTTCACTTGTGCTAATCCCATTGTTATTGGTGAATCCTTTGATGCAAACTATAAACTGTTTAAGAATCAGAATGGTGAAGTGTTTGCCAGGTATATTGGTACTAACTGTAGGAATGGGCTGCCTATGAAGAAAGTCTGGGTGCCGAAAAGGTGTTTGGAGAATCTTCCTGTGAATGTCGTCATGACACCACAAGTGAAGAAGACAAACCCCAGACCACACGCTTCATATGGTCCAAAGGCTTCATACAGACAAAGGACTCACCTGAGTCGCACTAATGCAAATGTTTTGCAGGGAAGCCATAGTCAGGCCTATGAATATGAGCGCGTTTCATCAAACCGCCATGTTCATAAGACCAAAAACTATTCTGCTTATTCTTATGAGTACTATTGTCCACCTGCAAGACTTTTTGCTAGGGCTCCAAAGCCAAAGTTCTCAGATGCTGCACTTAGACTCATTGCTTCGAAGCCACCCTTGAAGATGTGGGTGGCTAAGAAAGCTTAACTCTCTTTTGCAGGGAAAGGTCTCCAGTCGAAAACCAAAATCGTCTGAAGCTATTGATGGGCGCAAGATCAAATGCCCAAATGGTCTTATTATGTATTTTGTTCCTGAGTCACTTGCTACTTGCCCTATCAGTCCTAACCTCGATCTAAGCTTTCATAATCCACTTGCTTGTCAAATGTTTATGCTTCACAATTCTCTTCGTGAAGCCTATCCCCCTAACTGCACTGTAGGGTACGACACCAGCTGCTTCAGAATGGATTATTGATAGTGGGTGTACTAATCACATGACTGGCAAGCAAAGTCTTCTTATGGACTCAACCTTACGTCCATCTGACAAAAGTCACATCACATTTGCTGACACTGGTAAAAGCAAGGTATTGGGTCTAGGTAGAGTTGCAATCTCAAGGGATCAACACATGGATAAAGTCATGCTTGTTGAATCCCTTGGTTTCAACTTAATGTCTGTCTCAATGCTTTGCGATTTAAACATGATTGTGATGTTTGGAAAATATGGTTGCCTTGTTCTAATGGAATCTGACAAGTCTCTAGTGTTTGAAGGGTATCGGAAAGATGATTTGTACGTGGTAGATTTCTCAGCGGGACCACAACTTGCCGTATGTCTTCTAGCAAAAGTGTTGGGGATATTACTACTGGAGGTAAACCGGCCTTATGTAGCTGGGTTGACTCTTTGAAGATTAGAAGCCCATGAAGATGTAAAGATGATGATGCTTTACAGAGGGCCCAAAGGCGGGTTACAGTTTGTAAATGTAAACTGGCTTAGTCATGTAACTTGTATAGTAAGATAGAAAGAGAGAGGCCGAACCGGATACGTTTATAAACCGGCTTCGGGACTCTGTAGCCCGGCAGGCGTCAACCTATGTATATAAAGGGACGACCCGACCGCGGTTTAGAGATAGACAACAACAACTCGAGAGTCAGACAAAGCGGATTCGCTCCCTGGCCTTCGAAACCCTAGCAATACCAATCACAACTAGACGTAGGCCTTTACCTTCATCGAAGGGGCCGAACTAGTATAAACTCCCGTGTCCCCTTGTCCGATTTAACCCCTTTAAGCTAACCCGTTGCGATGGCTCGACGACTAAGTTCTTTCACGAGGACATCTGCCATGACAAACCCACGACAGTTGGCGCCCACCGTGGGGCTATCGCATGATGGTTTTGAGTTCTTGAATGGCAGCTTCGATGGACTCAAGGGATACGCTGTGGGCCGGATGACGAAGAGTCGCTGCGGAAAGCTCTACATCGACAACGCAGGATGGGGTCCCGAGGCTGATTCAATCGAATACGGATACCGGGTCCCCTTTGGTGGGATTCACGTCTTCATCGGCAAGATCGGCGAACCGGCCCCCGAGCCGGACATCTGCACCGACATCATCGAAACGGCTCGGCGTGCAAGTTCTTCGCCGGTTCAGCCCGAGGCAAGGCATGTTTTCATAGGTGTCGTCCATGGATCGGGGTACGAGGACGGACCGGTGTCCGATGGAGAAACCGTAGTCTGCTCTGATGACGAGTCTTCTGGAGAAACCGAATCGCTTTACCAGTTGCAGGACGGCCGGATTGAGGGAGGATCCGAGGGCAACAGTATTCCGGATTCCCCCGGTCTGCCAAACCGGGCCGCCATCTTCATGGCCGGCACACAATCGGCGCCTCATTCATCTACCGCCGCAGCAATGCTCTCCGGTTCAACGACGGCCACACCAGCAGGGGCAGGAAGCTCGGCGCCACCTCCGGCCCAAGTCTTGTCTGATTTGTTCGACGCTCTGGCAACATTGATGTCCGCGGAGGTAGACGCAGCAGCCAGGGATCAGCACGATGCGGAGATTGTAAAAGTGAAAGATCAGATAGCCCAGGCTAAAGCGGACCTGGCAGCAGAGAACGCCAGGATGGCTACGGAGCGGGCCGAGTTGGAAGCACAGGCTTACCGGATTAGACTGGATCAGAATGCTTCAGAGGAAGTCATGAGAAGAAGGTACCGATCAAGTCTCCCGTCGGTTTATGAGCCGCAGAATCTTTTCAACACGCCAGGTGCAGGAGTTGGTAACCAACCCACGCTAAACCGGGCGGGGGCGCCGGGAGCAGGAGCACCGGTTCAGCCGCGCACGACGGACCTGCCTCGCCAGAACAACGTTGTACCATCAAAGCCGCCCAGGCATTATTCCAACCCATTGGACAACATTGTGGCCGCCGCTTCACGCCTGGCGGCCCTCCCAACCGACGGCGAGTCACCAGTGGCAGTGGAAGCGCGTCGGGCCAGGGATCTCCTTCAGACAACACTAAATCAACAGCAAGCATATTCACACAGCTGTGAGAGGATTCATTCCACTCCCCGTCCAAGCCGGAGTTATAGTAGACACGTGGAAGACGAACCGGCCGTGTCCAGTAGTGCACGTCGCCGAAATTCACCACGAGGGAACAACCCGTCTGGGGGAGGTGCTAATGCGCAAGATGTTGTGGACTGATTAGTAGTCGCAGTACGCTGATCGAGCCGACTGTATTGGTATATAAGCATGCGGAGTGAGCCAGATACCTCCTGTGTGTGAGGACCACTCCATAGGGACCGCGTGGAAGGTTAGCGTCGGGGGTACAGGAAATGGAAACCTCGTAGAATTCTTCTTTTATGGCGAGCCAAGGGCCAAATGACTTAGCTAATACGGCAAGTAGCGGCAATCGCTCAGGATCCCCAGGCCGGGGATCGACATCATGGAGTGGGCTGTGCGAGAGTCTTCATCTGTTAATCAATAGATCGGAGGTCGCCAGGAATATGACGCAAGAGCGGTAACGGTCTAGCAGGCCGCTTTAGTACCACCCGTAGGTGTTCGAAGGCAGTTGCGGCTTTAGTCTCCAGCCGGGTCGTGATTGCCCGCGGGTGAGTCTTGATATCGTTCTCTTAGTTGGTAAGAACACTTGCACTTGTACGCGAGTTTTGTGATAACAGAACACGGCGCTACAGATATGCGGTAATGTGCGCACAGCTTCCTCAGCGCCTGTATGCATATTCGCTTTGCGAGATTGGATGAGCTTGGAGAGTGTGAAGTAACGTGCCCGGAGGGTAGGGGTGAAATCCCGTAATTCATCAAGCACATAGGTGGTAAGGCTCGATGTACGAGCGGGCATATCGCTAGACTCTGTATCGACGTGTGTGATGCTGAGGCGGCAACTACCACCTGTCGGTGACCAGGTGAGCAGGGGATACGCTCCTATCTGTGCAGGGAGACCGAGCGGGTTACGCCGTCGCGCTTATGATGCAGACCGCGTAGTGCACTACAGGTAGTGTACTGTCGCCGTAAGTGAGCGTCGATGGGTCTTCAAGGGATGATGATGCGGGCAGATTACGAGTTTACAGGGCTCACCAGTCCCCCCGACTGAGGCCGGCTGACCTCCTTCGCTCGCGAGCCGGAGAAGCATGGGCTCACAGAGCGTCGACTGTAGTATCTTAGGCAGTGTCGCCGGAGTCTGCTGGCTTAGGGACTATCCTTAGTTAGACGACAATAACGGGCAACAGAAAGTAGTAGTGTATGAGTACAGTCACCACGCGGATGGCGCCTGAACACTTACGAGTCTCAAGGCGAGACATTGTGGCACGAGTGTCATAGCTCGAGGTGGGTGTGCGAAGGTAGCACCGGCGGGCTGGCCGGGAACTGATCCAGCACGAGCTATTACACCAGATTGCGGACGTGTATAAGCCATGAACTCTGGTTGGGCGTAGAGACAGTCACCGGCTGATGCAGTTTCATGCTGCTGGGCAGACGGCCGCGTCGAGTGGAACGACAGCGTCAACTGCATGCGCTGCCTCAGGTAGGGATAAGTCAGCTAGTAGTAAGTACCTTGGAATTGCATGGGCAGAGCGGATACATTATTTGCAGAATCTGGCTGGGTAGCCGGTTCTTGCAGAGCCATGAGGATGTGAAGGGTGCACGATATTTACAGAGCGTTAGCGGACGACCCATGCCAGACAGGATTCACGTGCATCAAGCAGGCACTAGGCGGTGATCCCACGCGTCTTGCAAACTGGAACCGCCGCCCAACGTGGCGAACAGCCGAGTTTGACAAATCTCCGACAACCGAAAAAAGCCGACCAAGCATCACTCTGGTTCACCCCACCGCCTCCGTGGAGCCAGGGGCGATGTTCAGTTCCTAAGGGGTACCGTGTTTAACTCCCGCTTTGCGTAATGTGCGACTACCCAAGGATTTCAAGGGACCTCGTAAGATACCAAATTACACCGCCGATTTGCAGCCAGAGGCGTGGGTGGAGAGCTATGATATGGCAATGGAGATGTTAGATGTGGATGAGGCGGTGTGTGCTAAATATTTCACCATGATGTTGGAAGGAACAACTCGCACTTGGTTCAAGAGCTTGCCGACCAATTCTATTGGATCATGGGCCAAACTGAAGCACCGGTTTATCCAGAACTTCAAGGATACGT
The DNA here is from genome assembly GCF_003073215.2 of Triticum urartu. Taxonomy (NCBI): domain Eukaryota; kingdom Viridiplantae; phylum Streptophyta; class Magnoliopsida; order Poales; family Poaceae; genus Triticum; species Triticum urartu. The sequence goes on along the minus strand of NC_053028.1, from coordinate 429,059,626 downwards.
GTAAGCAGCCAATGTCAATTGTAGATCTGGCCGCTTGTGTCCAAGAGGAAGGGCAGTCCACGACCCATTGGGTCAAACGGGTCTCAGTGATTTTGCATTCATCAGATCGTATCAATGCAGACACCGCAGTGTTAACGTTAGAGGGCAATTGCCGTTTCAAACCGTTGAAACAGAAGTTGGGAAGGCTCAAACGTCACTGCAATGACATGTCAACACTCATGGCTGCTTTGGTTAAATATGCCGATTCAGATAATACCAAGGATCCGGATTCAGAGGAGAACAAACCGGAGAAGGGTAAGAAGAACGGCAATGCCAAAAGCCAACAACACAATCCGGCAGGCCATGGAAACGCTGGTAAGCGCAAGGCCGACAGTGGTTTGGAATTTGTCGCAAATACCAACGCGCAGGAGAATGGCCAGCACCGTAAAGGCAAGCAGCCCCAGAGGGGTGGAGGTCCAAGCAACAATTTGGAGCATTTGTTAAATCAGCCCTGTCCAAAGCATGGATCAAAGGAGAAACCGGCATCACATCTCTGGAAAGATTGTTATATCATGCGGGATTTCAAGAATTCCAATATGTTCCAATATGACAGCGGCCCGCCCGGCGGTTCAGGAGGAGGTTTCCATGGGCCGGGTTACGGAGGTGGTGGTTCCGGTTCAGGGTTTCCAGGCAATCAAACCGGACACGTCAATCAAGGACACCAAGGCAACCAGGGAGGTTACAACCATCAGGGGAGTCAGCAGCAGAAGCAGTCGGGTTATCAGAGCAATCCCAAACAGCTGAACATCGGGCAATATCATGTCTTCACTACTAGTTTGTGCAAACGTGATCAGAAGCTTCACAAAAGGGCAGTCAACTCCGTTGAGCCGGCAGTACCTCAGTATTTACACTGGTCGGAGCAACCTATTTTGTGGAGTAGAGAGGATCACCCGCCCCGGGTTGATAATCCAGGTCATTTGGCCTTGGTGGTAGCCCCTCAAGTTGGGGGATACAAGTTCACTAAAGTGCTCATGGATGGGGGAAGTAGTATCAATATTTCGTATTATGATACATTCCGCCGTATGGGGTTGACAGATAAGGATCTTAAACCGTCGAATACGGTATTTCATGGTGTGGTGCCTGGTAAGTCTGCATATCCTGTTGGTAAGATAGCTTTGGAGGTAGCTTTTGGAGATGACTACGATTCAAGGTCAGAAACATTGACATTTGAGGTAGTGAAGATCAAAAGTCCGTACCACGCCTTGTTTGGGCGGCCGGTTTATGCTAAGTTTATGGCAAGGCCATGTTATGTTTACCTACAGCTTAAAATGCCAGGTCATAAGGGGACTATCACAGTACATGGAAGTAGAAAGATTGCTTTGGAGTGTGAAGAAGGCGATGCGGCTTATGCTGAGTCGGTTTGTGCCACGGAGGAGTTAAAATTCTATAAAGAGCAAGTTGATCCGGCAGACATGACCTCCTTAAAAAAGCCAACTACGGAACATGATCCAGCATTGAAGTTCAAATCAGCGACATACACTAAGATGGTTGACTTTGTCCCTCGCGATTCATCCAAATAGTTCAGCATCAGTGCTAACCTGGATCCCAAATAGGAAAGCGCGCTCATCGAGTTCATCCGTGAGAATCGGGACATCTTTGCATGGAAACCTTCGGACATGTCGGGTGTACCGAGAGAACTCGCTGAGCACACACTCAACATTGATCCTAAGTTCAAACCGGTCTGACAGTTCCTCCGCCGTTTCAACGAGGAAAGACGCAGGGCTATAGGTGAAGAGGTAGCCCGTTTGTTGGCTGCTGGGTTTATTGTTGAAGTTTTTCATCCAGAGTGGTTAGCCAATCCGGTGCTGGTTCTTAAGAAAAACGGCACTTGGCGCATGTGTGTGGACTACACAGATTAAACAAGGCTTGCCCTGCAGACCCCTTTGCTCTCCCTCGCATTGATCAGATAATTGATGCTACGGCGGGTTGTGACCGTTTGTGTTTTTTGGATGCTTACTCTGGTTATCATCAGATCAAAATGGCAGTTAAGGACAGGAGAAGACAACCTTTATAACTCCCTTTGGAGCCTTCTGCTATGTTTCCATGCCCTTTGGACTCAAGAGTGCCCAGGCAACTTACCAGCGATGTGTTCAGAATTGCCTTCATAAGCAAATTGGGCGCAATGTTCATGCGTATGTGGATGATATTGTGGTCAAATCCAGAAAGGAGGGGACATTGATAGATGATCTACGGGAAACCTTTGACAATCTCCGGGTTTACAAGATGATGCTCAATCCGGAGAAGTGTGTTTTCGGTGTCCCGGCAGGCAAGCTCTTAGGCTTTCTGGTTTCAAACAGAGGCATTGAGGCTAATCCGGAAAAGATTGCAGCAATTACGTCCTTGGCTAAACCGGCGTGTATTAACGATGTGCAACGTCTGGCCGGCCGGATTACAGCCTTGAGCCGGTTTATCAGCCGCCTTGGAGAGAAGGCCATCCCCTTATATCAGATGCTCAAGAAAACGGATAACTTTGTCTGGAGTGAGGCAGCTGATAAGGCGTTTGAAGATCTGAAGAGGCAGCTAGTGGAACCCGCCCGTGCTGGCAGCACCGATCGATAAAGAGCCATTATTATTATATGTGGCTGCTAATGCCCGGGCTGTCAGCGTAGCCATTGTGGTAGAGCGCAAGGAGCCTGGCAAAGAGTATCCGGTTCAACGGCCGGTTTATTATATCAGTGAGGTGCTCATTGAGTCAAAGCAGAGGTATCCACATTGGCAGAAACTGGTGTATGGGGTGTTTATGGCAAGCCGGAAGCTCAAACACTATTTTCAGGGCCATCCTATCACAGTGGTCAGTTCAGCTCCTCTGGGTGACATCATTCAAAACAGAGAGGCAACTGGCCGGATTGCCAAGTGGGCCATTGAGCTTGGACCTCACGGGCTCAAATATATACCCCGCACGGCGATCAAGTCCCAGGCACTCGTAGATTTCATCAACGATTGGACGGAGTTACAGGCACCTGAGGAGAAACCAGATAATACATATTGGACTATTCATTTTGATGGATCCAGACAGTTAGAGGGTTCGGGGGCTGGAGTCGTATTAACTTCCCCACGAGGTGACAAGTTTTGTTATGTCCTCCGTTTAATGTTCCCTTGTACTAACAATGCAGCTGAATATGAGGCTTTACTCCACGGTCTTCGGATGGCTAAAGAGATGAATTTGAGCCGGGTTAAGTGCTTCGCGATTCAGATCTAGTGGCTCAGCAAGTGTCTGGCACTTGGGATTCTAAGGACCCACTCATGGCTGCATATCGGCGAGAGGTGGACGCAGTGGCTGGTCACTTTAAAGGTTATCAGGTGGACCATATAGACCGGCGGAAGAATGAAGCGGCGGACGCTTTAAGTCGTCTTGGTTCCCAACGTAAACCGGTTCCGCCCAATGTCTTTCTTGATGTATTGCACAATCCGTCAGTCAAAATACCAACCGAAGAAGATTTGGCTATTCCTGATCCGGAGGCTCAGTTGGTGGCAGCTCTGCATGCCATACCGGATTGGACGATCCCATATCTGGATTACATGAACCGGGGCGAGTTACCAGCTGAGGAAACGTTGGCTCGACAGATAATCCGGCGGTCCAAGTCCATGACCATACTCAACGGGGAGTTACATCGTTACAGTGTTTCAGGAGCAATTCAGCGATGCGTTTCTCCTCAAGAAGGTTGTGAGATTTTGCGAGAAATTCATGAAGGGGATTGCGGTCACCACGCCGGTTCAAAGTCGTTGGTTGCCAAAGCTTTTCGCCACGGTTTTTACTGGTTGACGGCGCATGCTGATGCGAGGATTTAGTCAAAAGATGTGATGGATGTCAAAAGTTTGCCCGCCGTGCGCACGTTCCGGCTCAAGAGTTGCGGATGATTCCAATTACGTGGCCGTTTGCAACTTGGGGGCTGGATATGGTTGGACCCTTCAAGCGCTCCAAGGACAAGAAGACCCATCTGTTAGTAGCAGTTGATAAATTCACTAAATGGGTAGAGGCAGAGCCAGTCAGCAAGTGTGATGCAGCCACGGCGGTTCAATTCATCAAAAAGGTGATATTCCGGTTTGGCTTTCCACATAGCATTATAACAGATAATGGTACTAACTTATCAAAAGGAGAGATGGAAGAATTCTGTCAACGTGAGCACATCCGGCTTGATCTAGCATCAGTGGCTCACCCCCAATCTAATGGTCAAGCGGAAAGGGCAAATCAAGAAATTCTACGGGGTATCAAACCAAGGCTTATGGTTCCCTTAAAGCGGACGCCGGGTTGTTGGGTCGAGGAGCTACCTTCTGTGTTATGGAGCATCAACACCACACCCAATAGGTCTACGGGTTACACGCCTTTCTTCATGGTTTATGGAGCGGAGGCGGTTCTTCCTAGTGACATCCGTCACGATTCGCCCCGTGTGGCAGCTTATGTTGAAGCTGATAATGAGAAGGCACGTCAGGATTCTCTGGACCTGTTGGATGAAGAGCGGGATCTTGCAGCAGCACGTTCGGCGATTTATCAACAAGATCTTCGACGTTATCACAGCCGCCGGGTTAAAACTAGAACCTTTCAAGAAGGTGATTTGGTGCTCCGGCTCATCCAGGATCAGACTGATATGCACAAGTTATCCCCCCCTTGGGAAGGACCCTTTGTGGTCAGCAAAAATCTGCACAACGGATCCTACTACCTCATTGATGTTCGAGAGCATGAAGACTCACGTCAATTGGAGGAGGAGACAAAGCGGCCATGGAACATAGCTCTCCTTCGGCCTTACTATACTTGAAGCCATAGGCTTCACCTGTACATATTTATGACAGTGTATATACCATATAATAAACCGGAGCCTCCATTATAAGCGGGGTATCTGT
>NC_053028.1:428987791-429053748 GCF_003073215.2 Triticum urartu | reverse complement strand
GATTGTGAGTCAAAATAGGTTTGGTCCTTGAGTCACAGAGCAAAGCAGCATATAGAATGTGATGCTGGTAGAGGACAAGAATCATTGAGTGGAGCTGGAGTAAATATGCAAGATGCAAATGGCAAAGTGTTTTCTCAGCATTGAAATCGGTAACACGGAGTTGTTTTCTTTGGTGGCACCGAGATGGTTTGGTTTGCCCGAAAGAGACAAACCGGTGTGTCCGAGTTTAACACAGAAAGAACATTTGTCATCTCAGCTCACTAGGCAAATAAGATCTTGATATGTCTCCAACGTATCTACTTCTCCAAACACTTTTGCCATTCTTTTGGACTCTAACTTGCATGATTTGAATGGAACTAACCCGGACTGACGCTGTTTTCAGCAGAATTGCCATGGTGTTATTTTTGTGCACAAATAATAGTTCTTGGAATGACCTGAAAATCAACAGAGAATATTTTTGGAATATATAAAAATACGGGCGAAAGAATCAAGGCTAGGGGGCCCACACCCTGTCCACGAGGGTGGGGGGCGCGCCTACCCCCCTGGGCGCATCCCCTACCTTGTGGGCCCCCTGGTGCTCCACCGACCTCAACTCCAACTCTATATATTTATGTTCGGGGAGAAAAAAATCAGAGAGAAGGATTCATCACATTTTATGATACGGAGCCGCCGCCAAGCCCTAATCTCTCTCGGGAGGGCTGATTTGGAGTCCGTTCAGGGCTCCGGAGAGGGGAATCCGTCGCAATCGTCATCATCAACCTTCCTCCATCACCAATTTCATGATGCTCACCGTCGTGCCTGAGTAATTCCATCATAGGCTTGCTGGACGATGATGGGTTGGATGAGATTTATCATGTAATCAAGTTAGTTTTGTTAGGGTTTGATCCCTAGTATCCATTATGTTCTAAGATTGATGTTGCTATGACTTTGCTATGCTTAATGCTTGTCACTAGGGCCTGAGTGCCATGATTTCAGATCTGAACCTATTATGTTTTCATGAATATATGTGAGTTCTTGATCCTATCTTTCAAGTCAATAGTCACCTATTATGTGTTATGTTCCGTTAACTCTGTAGTGACAATAATCGGGATACTTACCGGTGATGACCGTAGTTTGAGGAGTTCATGTATTCATTAAGTGTTAATGCTTTGGTACGGTACTCTATTAAAAGGAGGCCTTAATATCCCTTAGTTTCCAATAGGACCCCGCTGCCACGGGAGGGTAGGACAAAAGATGTCATGCAAGTTCTTTTCCATAAGCACGTATGACTATGTTCGGAATACATGCCTACATTATATTGATGAACTGGAGCTAGTTCTGTGTCACCCTATGTTATAACTGTTGCATGAGGAATCACATCGGACATAATTATCCATCACTGATCCAATGCCTACGAGCTTTTCACATATTGATCTTTTCTTATTTACTTTTCCGTTGCTATTGCTATAATCACTACAAAACAAATACTATTACTTTTGTCACTGTTACCGTTACTTCCATACTACTTTGCTACTAAATACTTTGCTGCAGATATTATGTTTTCCAGGTGAGGTTGAATTGACAACTCAGCTGCTAATACTTGAGAATATTCTTTGGCTCCCCATGTGTCGAATCAATAAATTTGGGTTGAATACTCTACCCTCGAAAACTGTTGCGATCCCCTACACTTGTAGGCTATCAAGACTATTTTCTGGCGCCGTTGCCAGGGAGCATAGCTCTATTCTTTGAGTCACTTGGGATTTATATCTGCCGATCACTATGAAGAACTTGAAAGATAAAAGAACCAAGATTTTTCCCTCAACTATGAGGGGATGTAAGGAACTTCCATCTAGCTCTGCACTTGATTCACCTTCTGTTATGAGTAAACTTCCGACACCTACTCCTGCTATTCATTCTGATATGTCACATGTTATCGATGATGCCACTTCTGCTTTGCATGATACTTATGATGAAACTACTTCTATGCTTGATAATACTATGCCACTATGTGAATTTCCTGATGAACAACTTGCTAGGGTTAGAGAGAATGAAATTATTGAAACTGATAATATTGATGAAAGTGATGATGAAGATTCTCCCCCTAGATATGAATTGCCTATTGTGCCTGAGGGTTATATTATGGATGAAGAAACTGCTAGAGACTTTTTAGCTTGCAATGATAGATATGATCTTAAGAAATTATTAGTTAAGCTGAATGAAAAATCCTTGAATGCTAGAATGAAATATGACCCTACTTTTGCTACTTCACCTATCTGTATTTCCGATAAGGATTATGATTTCTTTGTCGACCCTGAGTTATTTACTTTGGTTGAATTTGATCCTTTCTATGGCTATGAATCTAAAACTGTTGTGGCACATCTCACTAAGTTGAATGATATAGCCACCCTGTTCACTAATGATGAGAAAACTCACTATTACTTTATCCTTAAGTTGTTTCCGTTCTCATTAAAGGGTCATGCTAAAACATGGTTTAATTCTCTTGATCCTGGTTGTGTGCGTAGTCCCCAGGATATGATTTATTACTTCTCTGCTAAATATTTCCCCGCTCATAAGAAACAAGCTGCCTTAAGGGAAATATATAATTTTGTGCAAATTGAAGAAGAGAGTCTCCCACAAGCTTGGGGGAGGCTTCTCCGATTACTTAATGCTTTGCCTGATCATCCTCTCAAGAAAAATGAAATACTTGATATCTTTTATAATGGACTAACTGATGCTTCCAGAGACCACTTGGATAGTTGTGTTGGTTGTGTTTTCAGGGAGAGAAAAGTTGATCAAGCTGAATTGCTATTGAATAATATTCTGACTAATGAAAATTATTGGACACTTCCTGAACCAACTCCTAAGCCAATTCCGAAGAAAAGGGGTATTCTATTTCTCAGTCCTGAAGATATGCAAGAGGCAAAGAAATCTATGAAATAAAAAGGTATTAAAGCTGAAGATGTTAAGAATATACCACCTATTGAAGAAATTCATGGTCTTGATAACCCGACACAGGTAGTAAAGGTAAATTCTCTCTATAGATTTGATGAAGGTGATAATCGTCGTAATAAGTCTGCTAGCCAATGCTTAGATGAGTTTGATAATTTTATTGTTAAACAAGAAAACTTCAATGCTTATGTTGGTAGACATTTGAAACGCAATGCTTATATGGTTGAACACTTGAGTGATTATATGTCTAGAGTTAAAGGTGAACTTAAACTTATTAGTAAACATGCTTCTATGGTTACCACTCAAGTAGTACAAGTACTTAAAGCTTAGAATGATTTGCTCCATGAATTAAATAATAAGAAAAATTATAATGTTGTTAGAATTATGACTAGAGGGGGTAAAATGACTTAGGAAACTTTGTATCCTGAGGGCCACCCTAAGAGAATTGAGCAAGATTCTCATAGAACTAATGTTGATGCACCTAGTTCTTCTAAGAAGAAGAAAAAGAAAAATGATAGGACTTTGCATGCTTCTAGTGAACCTGTGGTTGATACACCTGAGAATCCCAATGATATTTCTATTTTTGATGCTGAAACACAATCTGGTAATGAACATCAACCTAGTGATAATGTTAATGATGATGTTCATGTTGATGCTCAACCTAGCAATGACAATGATGTAGAGATTGAACCAGCTGTTGCTCTTGATAACCCACATTCAAAGAATCAACGTTATGATAAGAGAGACTTTGTTCCTAGGAAGCACGGTAAAGAAAGAGAACCATGGGTTCAGAAACTCATGACTTTTCCTCCTAAACCATCCAAGAAAAAGGATGATGAGGATTTTGAGCTCTTTGCTCAAATGATTAGACCTATCTTTTTGCATATGCGTTTGACTGATATGCTTAAAATGAACCCTTATGCTAAGTACATGAAGGATATTGTTACTAATAAAAGGCGGAAGCTGAAATTTCTACCATGCTTGCTAATTACACCTTTAAAGGTGGAATACCAAAGAAACTAGGAGACCCAGGAGTACCAACTATACCATGCTCCATTAAGAGAAACTATGTTAAAACTGCTTTATGTGATCTCGGAGCCGGTGTTAGTGTTATGCCTCTCTCTTTATATCATAGACTTGATTTGAATAAGTTGACACCTACTGAAATATCTTTGCAAATGGCTGATAAATCAACTGCTATACCTATCGGTATTTGTGAGGATGTGCCTGTTGTTGTTGCAAACGTTACTATTTTAATGGACTTTGTTATTCTTGATATTCCCGAGGACGATAGTATGTCTATTATTCCTGGTAGACCCATTTTGAATACTGCAAGGGCTGTTATTGATTGCAACAAAGGCAATGTCACTTTTCATGTTAATGGTAATGAGCATACGGTACACTTTCCGAGGAAACAACCTCAAGTCCATAGTATCAATTTTATCGGAAAAATTCCAACAATTACTATTGGAGGTTTTGAATTTCCTATTCCTACTGTCAAGAAGAAATATGATATTCTTATTGTTGGGGATGTGCATATCCCCGTTGAGGTAACCTAGTGTTGTTCGAAAATTCTCCGGTTTCATGTTATTCGAAAAGAGTTTGTTAACAAGACATGATCAACCTTGTTAGTGGATTCCTTTTGATGAGCATGAGATGGATGAAGTTAGAAAGGACAACTCTCTGTACCCTCCTTTTACTTTCTGTTATTTAGATTAAATAAAGTAAAAATAGTATTTTCTATTTGTTTTCTGAATTATCCTTGCAATAAAAAAATACCCCGAAAATAAAAGTTCTCCAAATGTCCTGAAAATTTAATATGATTTTTCTAGAATATTTAAGAATATTTGACACTGAGAACACACCAGGGGGCCTCACCATGTGCCCACGAGGGTGGAGGGCGCGTCCACCCCCCTGGGGCGCGCCCCCGTGCCTCATGGACCCCACGTGGGCCCCCTCCACATATTCTTGCACCCACACACTTCGTCTTCCTCCAGAAAAAATCATCCACTAGCTCAAACCCGAGTTCTAGCTCATCTTGCTGCCATTTTCGATCTCCTTGCACAAAGCTCCATTCACAAAACTGCTTTGGGGGATTGTTCTTCGGTATGTGACTCCTCCAATGGTCCAATTAGTTTTTGTTCTAGTGCTTTATTTATTGCAAATTTTTGCTGCTTAGTGACCCTGTTCTTGAGCTTGCATGTCAAATTTATGTGGTCAAAAATAGTTCTAATGCATGATATAGCCTCTAGGCACTTGTAGGAGTAGTTGCTATCAATTTTGTTGAGTTTGGTTCACTTTTATTTCTGAGTTACTTAAAATTTCATAAAATTTTTTAGAGGAGTAAATATGTTTAGGAAAATGTACCAAGGTGGTTCCTCAAGGAAGCAAGGACCTAGGCCCGCGATACATGAGTCGGACTATGAACTACGAAGAGAAGCTCAAGTGCGGCCTTGTGAATGGCCGTCAGAAGATTTTATGGTCCAAGCATGAATTAAGGAGGAATTTGACGCGTATGTGCGTAATGCTGAACTTGAGGGCTTCGTGTCAGATAAGTGCCCCCAATATTATCACCTAACTGATTCCTTTGTGAGAAGGTTTAAATTTACATCATCACGCAAGTCTCACACTGTCCTATTTGATCACTATGATAAATCTTATACCATGGACTTAGAAGATTTTAATACTGCTTGTAAACTCCCGCAGTGGGGTAATGTTAGTGAATCTTGCAAATCTGAATATAAAGACTTTCTTGCTAGTATCACTATGGGGGAATCTAGAGAAATAACACAAGCTACCATAGGGAGCATTCATTTTCCTGCCATACATTATTTTGCTCTCTTTATAGGTAGATGAATTAATGGTAAGGATGAGGCATGTCACATGTGTGTTCCCAATCTTAATGTCCTCAAGAGTGCGGTATTGGGTGATAAACAATATAATTTGGGGGCTATTGTTGCATGTAGGTTGCATCTTAATAGTTTAACTGGAGACTTGTTTGGTGGAATTTATGAATTTTCTTGAGATACCCATACATGAGAATGATATTGAATTGCCTCCTGCTTATCTAGATTATAATGCTATAGTTCGTCATCAGTTTGTTGAGAGCAATGATCAGTTACTCCAGTACCGACTAATCTTTGACAGACGGTGCACCGTCCATGTTGCTCTCCCTGCTCCTGCTTTCTTTGACTTTCAGACAAAAGGGAGATATGTTATAACCAGGGAGGACGCGAACGAGTACGAGAGGAGGACAGAGGCAGCTCGCCTCCAAGCTGCAGCTCGTCAGGCAGTAGCTGCTGCATCTCAGTACGACCCCAGCTACAACTTTGGATTTCCACCAGGCCAGCCGTGGCCATAGACCAACTTAGGCCAAAAGCCTAAGCTTGGGGGAGTACGTATTTCTCACCGACATTACATTCATGTTCACACACTCATTCCAGTTGTCGGTGCTCATACTTTTTCACTGTATCATCCATGCTAGTTTAATTTGTTTTTAAGCCTTCTTCTTGTGTGTTTGAAAAACCTTTAGAAAAACAAACAAATTAGTTGTAGCTTTTAGCTAGTTTACTTTCCATGCTTGTAGTAGTAGTAATAATTAAAAGAAGACCCAAAAAGATTTACCGTTCTTCTTTTGTTTGTTGGGAGCTTTCCCGTGTAAATAGTTTTGTTTCTTTTCTTTTTCTTTGGGGGTCGAGAGGAGAAGACCATGATGAAAATGTTGAGTGGCTCTTATATGCATTATTGTTGATCTAACAAAGAGCCCATATTACCTTGTCTTCTCCCTTGAATTGAATGCTTGCAGATTCCAGCTTAGTCCAATGCACGCGCACTATTATTATTATCCACACTATTCGGTTGTGCAAGTGAAAGGCAATAATGACGATATATGATGGACTGTCTGAGATGGGAGAAGCTGGTATGAACTCGACCTCTCTTGTTTTTGTAAATATGATTAGTTCATCATTCCTGATTCAGCCTATTATGAATGAAACATGTTTGCAATGACAATTAGAGATTATAGTTGCTCATGCCATGCTTAATTTGCTAGGAGTTTATAATGGTTTACCTTGCGTATCAACATGCTATTAAAATGGTTGTGATGTGGTATGATAGGGTGGTATCCTCCTTTGAACGATTCGAGTGGCTTGACTTGGCACATGTTCGCGCATGTAGTTGAAACAAAATCAACATAGCCTCCACGATATTTATGTTCATGGTGAATTATATCCTACACACGCTTGCATTCGGTGTTGATTAATTTTAATGCATGTTCATGACTGGTGTCGCTCTCTAGCTGGTCCTTCCCAGTCTCTTTCTAGCCTTCACTTGTACTAAGCGGGAATACTGCTTGTGCATCCAACTTCATAAACCCCAAAAGTTATTCCATATGAGTCCACCATACCTTCCTATATGCAGTATCTACCTGTCGTTCCAAGTAAATTTGTATGAGCCAAACTCTAAACCTTCAAATGAAATTCTGTTTTGTATGCTCGAATAGCTCATGTATCAACTAGGGTTGTCTATATCTTCCATGCTAGGCGGGTTATTCTCAAGAGGAGTGGACTTCACTCCTCACTCACAAGAAAATGGCTAGTAACCGGGATGCCCACTTCCATGCTCAAATCAAATCAAAATAATTGCAAACAAAACTCCCCCAGGATTGTTGTTAGTTGGAGGCACCCATTGTTTCGGACAAGCCATGGATTGATATTTGTTGGTGGTAGGGGGAGTATAAACTTTACCATTCTGTTTGGGAACCGCCTATAATGTGTGTAGCATGGAAGATATCGAGATCTCTCGGTTGTTATGTTGACAATGAGAGTATACCACTCAAAATATTATTCATCTCTATTTCAAAATCGAGCTCTCGCACCTCTACAAATCCCTGCTTCCCTCTGCGAAGGGCCTATCTATTTACTTTTATGTTGAGTCATCCCCCTCTTACTAAAAAGCACCACTTGGAGAGCACCGTTGTCATTTGCATGTATTATTGTTAGTTTACATTGAGTGTGACTGGATCTCTTTTACCATGAATTACAATTTCCAGTCAGCCCTTGATCTTTAGAGGTGCTCTGCATTTATGTTTTGCGGTCTCAGAAAGGGCTAGTGAGATACCATCTTGTTATATCATATTATGATTGTTTTGAGAAAGTGTTGTCATCCAAGATTTACTATTATAGCTCGCTAGTTGATTATGTCATTGATATGAGTAAACATGAGACCTAAATGTTATTGTGAATCTGGTTTGTTCATAATCTTTGCTGAAAACTTGAATGATGGCTTTACATATTTACAAAAACAAGAGCAAATAGAGTTTGTAAAAGTTTTTATTTATCACTTTCAGTTTATCAACTGAATTGCTTGAGTACATGCAAAGGTTTAAGCTTGGGGGAGTTGATACGTCTCCAACATATCTACTTTTCCAAACACTTTTGCCCTTGTTTTGACTTGCATGATTTGAATGGAACTAACCCGGACTAACGCTATTTTCAGCAGAATTGCCATGGTGTTATTTTTGTGCAGAAATAAAAGTTTTCGGAATGACCTGAAAATCAATGGAGAATATTTTTGGAATATATAAAAAATACTGGCGAAAGAATCAAGGCTAGGGGGCCCACACCCTGTCCACGTGGGTGGGGGCGCGCCTACCCCCCTGGGCGCGCCCCCTGCATTGTGGGCCCCCTGGTGCTCCACCGACCTCAACTCCAACTCTATATATTCACGTTCGGGGGGGGGGGGGAATTAGAGAGAAGGATTCATCGTGTTTTACGATACGGAGCCGCCGCCAAGCCCTAATCTCTCTCGGGAGGGCTGATCTGGAGTCCGTTCGGGGCTCCGGAGAGGGGAATCTATCGCCATCATCATCATCAACCTTCCTCCATCACCAATTTCATGATGCTCACCGCTGTGTGTGAGTAATTCCATCGTAGGCTTGCTGGACGGTGATGGGTTGGATGAGATTTATCATGTAATCGAGTTAGTTTTGTTAGGGTTTGATCCCTAGTATCCATTATGTTCTGAGATTGATGTTGCTATGACTTTGCTATGCTTAATGCTTGTCACTAGGGCTCGGGTGCCATGATTCCAGATCTGAACCTATTATATTTTCATGAATATATATGAGTTCTTGATCCTATCTTGCAAGTCTATAGTCACCTATTATGTGTTATGAACTGTTAACCCCGAAGTGACAATAATCAGGATACTTACCGGTGATGACCGTAGTTTGAGGAGTTCATGTATTCACTAAGTGTTAATGCTTTGGTCCGGTACTCTATTAAAAGGAGGCCTTAATATCCCTTAGTTTCCAATAGGACCCCGCTGCCACGGGAGGGTAGGAAAAAAGATGTCATGCAGGTTCTTTTCCATAAGCATGTATGACTATATTCGGAATACATGCCTACATTACATTAATGAACTGGAGCTAGTTCTGTGTCACCCTATGTTATAACTGTTGCATAAGGAATCACATCCGACATAATTATCCATCACGGATCCAATGCCTACGAGCTTTTCACATATTGATCTTTGCTTATTTACTTTTCCGTTGTTACTGTTGCAATCACTACAAAACCAATATTGTTACTTTTGCCACCGTTACCGTTACTTCCATACTACTTTGCTACTAAATACTTTGCTGCAGATATTAAGTTTTCCAGGTGTGGTTGAATTGACAACTCAGCTGCTAATACTTGAGAATATTCTATCTCCCCTTGTGTCGAATCAATAAATTTGGGTTGAATACTCTACCCTTGAAAACTGTTGCGATCCCCTATACTTGTGGGTTATCATATCTCACAAAGATTTGCAAGGAATTAACTGAAGGATTTGCAATTAATAGGATGCAAGGAATGGAGAACATAACAAAGAAAATAAAAACTAGATGAAGTTTTTTTTGATATAAGAAGGGGAACAAATATGCAAGAAACAAATGCAAGAACACAGAGAAACACTAGAGAACTTCATCTAGGATTGGTCGGCGACAAAGTCACCTATGTTAGAGTATATTGACTGAGGAGTCAAGTGAGAACACTTGATCGTAGGTCATACTCATCATTTAAGCTCAAAATGGGGTTACCATTTTTTCGTTTAAGCATTTGATGTATTCGCATCTTGTTGAGTTGCTTTGACCCATGACTTGGGGTAAAGCTTCTCTAAGATGGAATAACATACCTTGGGTGGTGGTGTTGAACTTGATCATGCAGTTGAACTTGTGTGGGATGCTCAAGGTTGATGTAGCTCATCAATGATTGGGAGAACCACTTGTAGTTTGAGTTCATATACCTACATGGGTTAGTCTAGCAAGGGAGAGCACTTGTGTATCCAAAATGACAGTCATGAATTTGGTACCAAACGCAATTTGATATATAGAAATGGTCAAAGGATATGTTGAAGGGTTTCATGCTTCCTTGTCTTCAACCACCATATCGTAGAGACTTGGTGATGTAGAGATTTCTCAAGATGTGAGTGAGCTACAATCTCATAGATTTAGATTCATCCAAGTACCTACAAGGGTTAGATTGCATGCAAGGGTGCAAATATATCCAAGACATATGATCATAATGATACGAGAAATATCAAGGAACATTCAAAGGCTCATGCCTTGCATGTATCCAAATGGAGTTTCTACTCCAAGTTTGAAGCATCGATGATGTTCAATTCACCTCTCAAACGGCAAAATACTTTCTCATCAAGCGGTTTGGTGAAAATATCCGTCAATTGCTTATTGGTACGAACATGCTTAAGATCAATGTCCCCTTTAGCAACATGATCCCAAATGAAATGATGACGAACTTCAATATGATTAGTTTGAGAATGTTGCACGGGATTATGAGCAATCTTAATAGCACTTTCATTGTCACAAAGCAATGGAATATGTTTCACATAGATCCCATAATCTTTAAGAGTTTGGGTCATCCAAAGTAATTGGGCACAACATGAACCGGCGGCAATGTATTCCGCTTCGGCGGTGGATAAGGATACCGAGTTTTATTTCTTGGAGGACCAAGATACAAGAGATCTACCGAGAAATTGACAAGTACCCGAAGTGGAATTTCTATCAACCTTGTCACCGGCATAGTCCGAGTCGGAGTAGCCAACAAAATCAAAAGAAGACCTCTTAGGATACCAAATGCCAAAATTTGGTGTATGAATTAGGTATCTCACTATCCTTTTCACAGCCTTAAGATGACATTCTTTGGGGCCGCTTGATATCATGCACACATGCACACACTTAGCATAATATCAGGACGGGAGGCACATAGATATAACAATGAACCAATCATAGAACGATAAACCTTTTGGTCAACTGATTTGCCATCCTTAGTCAAGTCAAGATGTCCACTAGTAGGCATGGGTGTTTTCATACCTTTGCATTCTTGCATGTTGAACTTCTTGAATAAGTCCTTGTTGTACTTTGTCTGAGAGACAAAGGTGCCTTCCTTAGTTTGCTTGATTTGCAAACCAAGAAAGAACTTGAGTTCACTCATCATAGAGATCTCAAACTTCCCTGACATTAGCTTTCCAAACTTTTCACTAAAATGGGGGTTAGTTGAACCAAATATGATATCATCAACATAAATTTGGCACACAAATAATTCACCATTAACCCTTTTAGTAAAAAGAGTAGAATCAATCTTTCCAATATCAAACCCTTTTTCAATAAGGAACTTGGTCAAGCATTTATACCACGCTCTAGGAGCTTGTTTAAGACCATAAAGAGCTTTAAGGCGTTTGTAAACATGATTGGGTTTCGTAGGATTAACAAAGCTAGGAGGTTGTTTAACATAAAGTTCCTCCTCAATTTCTCCATTTAGAAAAAACACTTTTAATGTCCATTTGGTACAAGGTGATATCATGGGGATTAGCATAGGTAAGTAAGATGCGGATGGACTAAAGTCTAGCAACGGGGGCATATGTCTCACCATAGTCCATACCTTCGACTTGAGTGTAGCCTTGGGCGACGAGACGTGCTTTGTTGCGAACGACTTGTCCATCTTCGTCTTGCTTGTTGAGAAACACCCATTTGGTACCGATGATGTTGTGGTTGTTGTCGGTCTTCTCGACCAATGTCCACACTTGGTTTCTCTCGAAGTTGTGTAGCTCTTCATGCATGGCATTTATCCAATCCGGATCTTCCAATGCTTCTTCAACCTTCATAGGTTCAATGCTAGAGATGAATGAATAATGTTCACAAAAGTTTGCCAAACGAGTTTTAGAGCGAGTAATTCTCCCGGTTTTGGACGAAATATACAAGATGCCACTTCATAATATTCGTCCATAGGCTATTCTAGGTGCTGCGTCACCTTATTAATGGGCCAGGCCCATGTAATTTCGAAATACTTAAGTATAGGCTATTTTTAGAGTCCGTATGTGTGGGGAAACAAGAGTTAGGGTTGGTTTCGGACCCCACCCTCAAGGGCCACGAAATTCCCCCCTCTTCCTCCATATATACAGCCCTTAGGGCGTCGTTTAGACTTTGGGTTTTGTTTAGATTAAAAGTTCGCCATAGCTGCAACTTCGCGTACTTCGTTTGTGTCCAACGACCAGACCAAGACGTCACAGAACCCCACCTTGATCAATAAAGCTTTCATCTTATATTCGCAATATCCAGATTGCAATCTCAGTTTCTTGCTTGTTCTTCGTTTGCTCGCAGGAAACAGACCCTCGTGGTCAGGTTGATCGTGCTCCGGCGTGGTCAATAACCCTCGGAAGTTGGTTTAGCGATTGCTAAGGCGCGACGTCTCGCACGTTCGTAGTCGGATCGTCAAGGTCGACTCCACAGAAAACGATAGCCACCATCTCATCGAAACATCGGGACACCTTAGCCTCTATCAGATAGCAGGCTAGGCAGGACTCCGGAATCACCGCGTGACATTTCCCCGAAGGGACAGACATAGGAACGAAGTGAAACACATGCCGGCTAGTCAAGTGTCCTGAACAGTAGTGCTGGGCTAGCAGGACTCCGGTGAACCGGGCTGTAGCGGACTACTATGGCTCGAGGAACACTAGACTACATTTCCCCATAAGAAAGGCTGCCAAGGATAAACAACTAGATTGTCGGATCCCACTCATACCAAGCATTTCAATCATACACACAATATGCCCGATATGAGTACATACAACATGGCATCACAACAAAACTCTACAACTCAAGTACATTATTTAAAGGCTCCAGGGAGCCATACATATCAAGTTCATACAGATAGGGGTCACATGACCCGACACTCAAGTCATACAATCATACAAGCACATGCGGAAGCAACTAGTCTGAGTACAGACTCTAGAAAGAAAGAAGGCTTCTCGAAGCCTGTCTATCTACATAGGGCCCTCCATGGCCAGGATCACCACCTGGGTGGCTAGTCACTCGTCGACGTCAAGGTCTACGTAGAACCCATCGGAGGGGGCGGTGTTGTCGTCTGAAAACAGTAATTAAGCAAACATGAGTACAAGGGTACTCAGCAAGTCTTACATCAGAACCTACTATACATGCTTATTCTCAAGAAGGTGGTGGGGTTATTGCAGCAAGCCAGCTTTGACTCTTGGCTAAGCTATCCTACGGAACTCCACCAGTAAAATAGTTTTCGCACACGAGTCCACTACTCACCAACACAATACTCCACCGGGGATCCTCCCTCGTCATCCTACGAGAGGGCCATCCTCGGTACTCACACTTATCTTGAGTCTTTTATACCCTGTCTATGAACTGCATAGGCAACCAAGTAGTCCTTTATCGCGGACGCGGCTATTCGAATAGGTTTATACCCTGCAGGGGTGTACTTCTTCATACACGCTTTCACCACTTACCGTCGTTTACACGACATGTACTCGGCAACCTTCAAGCGGAAGCCCAGCGAGGGTGTCGGCCACGGCCTACCTAAACACTTAAGTCTCTAGTCCAGGTTTATCGCCTATCCAGGTTCTATCCGCAGGGAGTCCGGCCGAGGTTTCCACTTACGTCCCCGAACAATGTGAACAGGGTTCCCGAGACACCAAACGGGTGACTCGGTACACCGTGCCACGGTGTATCTACCGCAACATAGCCCACCCCTAGGGTCAGCGCTACGCACGGCCGCCAACACATAACCTACAAACACCAGAAACTATTTGCAACTCCTGGACAGAGTACTAGGGTGATTAAGAAGCCGAGAGGGTCCATTGGTTTCGGGCCCAATGTACGGTAGTAACTGCATCTTAAATCACACATACAGATCTCAATTCTTATGGACGGCCTCAATGAAACAACCCACCATGTACTCCTACATGGCCTCTCATCGATACCTTTACCAAAACATGTTCAACACATCCCTCACATTACCGGCATAAGCATTTCACTCTAGCCCATCACCCAGATGAACCAGACCTGACACAACTCTAAGCATAGCAGGCATAGCAAGGTAGGAATCACATACATGGCTCAATCAACTCCTACACATGCTAGTGGGTTTCATCTAGTTACTGTGGCAATGACAGGTCATGCAGAGGATAAGGGTTCAGCTACCGTAGCACATAGCAGTTTGAATCGCGTTGTCTTAATGCAGTAAACAAGAGCAGAAGCGAGAACATGGGTTTGTATCGGAATGATCAATGGGTTGCTTGCCTGATGGAGTGGTAGTGGGATACTGCCCTTCAGTTGGATACTCGTGAATATCCTCGGAGGCAGAACCTACCACGAAGAACACATCGGAACACAATCAACACATGACGATATGCAACAATATGATGCATGCTATGACATGGCAATATGAATGTGTCTTGGCCTAATCAAGCTATAACAGAAAGAATGTGCTTATTGAACCAAAAGGTTCAAATTTAGTTCATTAACATAGCCACATTTTAGTGCATTACCTTATTCTGCTTAAACAGCCAAGGTTAACTGTTGTCATGCATGAAACCCATTACAGATGGATAGATTGAATTTCTGATCATTTTTCATATATAAATCTTTACATTTGGAGCTTATGGTTGATTTTCTATGATTTTTAGAAGTTTTGACTATTTTCTGGAATTTCCTGTATAAGAATAATTTCCAGTAATTTAATTACTGCGTCAGCATTACGTCAGGGTGACGTCAGTGGTCCAACGGGGGACGTCCAAGGTCAAACCTGACTGGTGGTCCCGCGTTGTCAAGTAGTTAATTAAACTAATTATTTTTAGTTAAAACTAATTTGATAGTTAGCCAGAGGGGGGCCCACTGGTCATTGACTCAGGGGAGTCAACCTGGGCCCACCCAGTCCATGTCAGCGGTCAAACCCACCGGTCAACGGGTCAAAGCCTGCCGGCGTTTAGCCGCCGGCGAGGCCAGACGCGGCGGAGGGCTGCGGGTTTCATGCTCCGGCAACCAAAACGACGGCGGAGACGTGTTACGCGTAGCTGGGGAGCTACCGCATCCAGTGGTGCAAGTGGTTGGACACGGGGACGCCCGAAACGATGCCGGCGAGCTTGACAGTGGCGGCCGGAGTTCGGACGGGGTTGGGTTCGACGCTACGGTGCACGGGAGAAGGAGTTGGTGGTGGCTACGGGCTCCTGGTGCTGCGCTGAGCACAACGGTGAGCTTGGCCTCGAGCCACTGTGGCTCTAGCCACCGACGGGCCATGGCCGGCGGGGGAGCTTTCGGGTGCGGTTGGAAGTGGCGACTACAGAGGCCAAACGAGCACGGAGCCTAAGGGAGAGGGAAGAGGAGCTCCACAGCCGGGTCGGAGCGGAGAGGGGGTCAGCGAGCTCGGGGAGGTCCTGGCGGCGTTTGGAGTCGCCT
This sequence comes from Triticum urartu, assembly GCF_003073215.2. Classification (NCBI taxonomy): domain Eukaryota; kingdom Viridiplantae; phylum Streptophyta; class Magnoliopsida; order Poales; family Poaceae; genus Triticum; species Triticum urartu. The sequence goes on along the minus strand of NC_053028.1, from coordinate 429,038,063 downwards.
GGGTCAGCGGAGAGGTCCAGGGCGACGAGGCGGAGCTATTGGGCTTGTCGGAGGGGCGAGGGGGTGGCTCTGGTGACGTCTACGGCAAACGGCGGCGAGGACCACGCTCGGCCATCGCGGGAGAGGGTGAGGGAGACGAGGGGGAGAGTGAGGGAGGATGAGAGGGGTACGTGGGGGTCGGCGTGGCATCCCTGGATGTCTCCAGGGCGTCGGCAGAAGCAGGAGGTGGCCGGCGTGTGGCCGCGGGCGCCGGCCACGCGCTCCTCGTCCTTCTGGCGGGAGGAGGACGACGACTGGCAAGGCCAGTCGGCTGGCCGAGCCAGGTGGGCTGGGCCAGCACAGGTAAGGCCCAGGTGGGCTTCCCTCTCTCTCTCTCTCTTTTTGTTTATGTTTTTCTATTTAACTGCAACTGTTGGGCTTTATTAAAAATACTAAAACGTTTCCAAAAATCCTGAAAATAAATGTGGGCTATGTTGAGAATATTTCCAACAGCAAACATTTATTTCCAGAATTATTTGAGCATTTAAATTATTTTATAGCATTTAAATGCCCAAATTCAAATACTTATGATTTAATTCAATGACCTTCTGTTGACCTAGAAAATTGTGCACCAATTTTGCCAGAGGTTCTAACCCAAGACAAAGAGGGTGAACTTTTAAGAAGGGCATTTTAGGTTCATTGAAAATAATTTTAGTAAACCCTAGTTGTTTCCAGGGGGGTGTTGGGGGTTTCTGCCTTGCCCATTTCAAATTTAAGAGGAATTTAAACATGATGCACACTCTAATGCTTGAACTAGCTAGGGTGTGACACACTTGGACGGACGAGGTACTCTCCTTCACCTCTATTGGACGAATCTTGCCAATAGACAAGTCTTGGATTGTTTCCGAAGGGTCTTTGTCTCCTACATCAATTGGCAATTGCTCTACTTGTGAGCCATTAGATTCATCAAACTTCACATCTACCATCTCTTCAACCTTTCAGGTGAAATTGTTGTAGACACGGTAAGTGTGAGAGTTTGAGCCATAACCAAGTAGGAACCCTCATGAGATTTAGGAGCAAATTTAGAACGATGATGCTTATCAAGAATGTAGCACCTTGAGCCGAATACTCGAAAGTATCCAACTTGGGATTTCTTACCGATGAGAAGCTCGTATGCCATCTTGCCGAGTAGCTTGTGAAGATACAAGCGATTTGTTGCATGACAAGCTGTCGCAACCGCTTCCGCCCAAAAGTATTTTGGCGTCTTGTACTCATCAAGCATCGTTCTCGCCATCTCAATAAGAGTTCGGTTCTTCCTCTTAACAACTCCATTTTGTTGAGGTGTGTATGTAGCCGAGAACTCGTGTGAAATCCCTTCTTTGTCAAGAAAGGTATCCACATTTGCGTTCTTGAACTCCGTTCCATTGTCTCTACGAACCTTCTTGATCTTCACTTCAAATTTATTTTGGGCCTTCCTAGCGAAGTTCTTGAAGATCTTTTGGACCTGCGATTTATCATCAAGAAAGAACACACACGTAAATCTTGAAAAATCATCGACTATGACTAGACCAAATGAGTTACCACCGATACTTTTATAGGCATTGGGAGCAAAGAGATCCATATGAAGTAGCTCGAGCGGTCTTCTCGTGGTCCCGATGTTCTTCATGGGGTGACTTCCTCCAACTTGTTTTCCTGCTTGACAAGCACTGCACAATCAATCCTTGTCAAATAAAACATCTTCCACTCCAAGGATATGATCACCTTTAATTAGCTTATCAAGATTTCGCATGCCCATGTGACCTAACCTTCTATGCCACAACCAACCTTTGGAAGATTTAGCAATTAAGCAAGTTCTAGGTTGAGCCTTTTTAGTGAAATCAACAATGTAAAGATCACCTCTTCGTAAACCGGTAAAGACCATTTTATGATTATCTCTACGAAACACTTGGCAATCTACTTCAGTAAATAGGACATTGAAACCAAAGTCAGCAAGTCTAGATATGGAAAGTAAATTATAGCCAAGAGATTCAACAAGCATAACATTTTGTATGGAGCTATCATGTGAGATGGCCACCTTACCAAGGCCAACCACCTTACCCTTTGAGTTGTCACCAGTCATGTGATCGGTACATCCACTATCTCCGGTCATGTGATTGGTACATCCACTATAAAGAACCCAATCCTTTTATCCAGCCATGTAGCCGCGAAGATTTGCCATAAGACCAAAGTGTATCATAGACTCGTCGAGATCAAAGTCACTATCATCATCCTCATCATAGTATCCATGTTGAACATCGTCTTGTGATGGATCAATTCCTAGAGAGAGTGATTCATTAGATAAATGATCATCACAATAATCATCTTTATGAATTCTAATGGCTGCGGAGATGATATTGCTAATGATTCCAACATCTCCTTTGGCACGCATGAGGTTGGTAAGCTAAAATAAACAATCACTAAACTTAGGATCATTGGAATTCATCGTACTCAAAGCAATAGACTTGTGAAGAATCTCATCTAAGTTTTGCAAGGAATAATTTGGAAATCGTTCCTCAAGAAATCTCCATATGGTGTAAGCACAATCAAGAGGAGGCAAGCTAGCAATCAAGTTTCTAGGTAATCCTCTAGTGATTAAATTGACAATTCTAAGATTACGGATCATGTCAATAAAATCATCAAGGGTAGGATGCAAGGGGTCAACAAGGCGCGCACAAGGAGTAGTAATGTACTTGTTCAAGTGATATTCATTGAAAATCTCAAGCATCTCATTTTTCCACTCATGAAAGAACTCTCCATCAAGTATAGGCACTCTACGTCTAAGACTCCCCAACGTAGACTCATCCATCTTCCTCCAATGGCAATTAAACCAAAGCAATGGAGACCAATGCTCTGATACCAATTGTAGGATCGAGAAGAGGTGTCTAGAGGGGGGTAATAGACCCTCAACAAAGAAAAGTAGAAGCTTTTAGTTTCTTCAAGTTAAGGTGGAGTTTTAGCACAAGTTTAAACATTCACAATACATTTCAAGCAAGCATGGCAAGAGTATATGAGCGGCGAAAAGTAAAGCATGCAACTTGCAAGAAAGTAAAGGGATGGGATTGGAGTGTGCAAATGCAATTGGAGACACAAAGATTTTTGGCGTGGTTCCGGTAGGTGGTGCTATCGTACATCCATGTTGATGGAGACTTCAACCCATGAAGGGTAATGATTGCATGAGTCCATGGAGGGCTCCACCCACGAAGGGTCCACGAAGAAGCAACCTTGTCTATCCCACCATGGCCATCGCCCACGAAGGACTTGCCTCACTAGGGTAGATCTTCACGAAGTAGGCGATCTCCTTGCCCTTACAAACTCCTAGGTTCAACTCCACAATTTGTCGGAGGCTCCCAAGTGACACCTAACCAATCTAGGAGACACCACTCTCCAAAAGGTAATAGATGGTGTGTTGATGATGAACTCCTTGCTCTTGTGCTTCAAATGATAGTCTCCCCAACACTCAACTCTCTCTCACACAGATTTGTATTTAGTGGAAAAGATGATTTGAGTGGAAAGCAACTTGGGGAAGGCTAGAGATCAAGATTCATATGGTTGGAATGGAATATCTTGGTCTCAACACATGAGTAGGTGGTTCTCTCTCAAAAAATGTATGTTGGAAGTGTAGGCACATTCTGATGGCTCTCCTTTCTAATGAAGGAAGGGTGGAGGGGTATACATAGCCTCCACACAAAATCTAGCCGTTACACACAATTTACCAAAATCGGTGGGACCGAATCGTAAAACTCAGTCAGACCGATTTAGTTCAAAATGTGAACGTTAGGATTTTCACTGGGACCGATATGATCAACTCGGTGTGACCGATGTGCTAGGGTTAGGGTAAAACCTCCACTCGGTTTGACTGATTACACAAACACGGTGGGACCGATTTTGGTAATAAGCAAAACAAAGAGTTGGTCGAGCAAACTCGGTGGGACCGATTGCATATCTCGGTGAGACCGAAATAGTTGCAATAGGTAACAGAGAGTTTGCAAGCCCATCTCGGTGAGACCGAGATCCCATCGGTGAGACCGAACCGATTAGGGTTTCTGGCAGTGGCTATGTCAAGTAAACTCGGTGGTGCCGAATAGATCAAATCGGTGGGGCCGAGTTTGACTTTTGGTTTGGGACATATGTGGATATGAAAAAGTGGTTGAGGGCTTTGGAGCATATCACTAAGCACTTTGAGCAAGCAAACCATTAAGAAACACCTCACCCCTTTTAATAGTATTTGATTTCCTATGGACTCAATGTGATCTTGGATCACTAAAATGAAAATGCAGAGTCTTGAGCTTTTGAGCTTTTGCCAATCCTTTGTTCTTAGCATCTTGTAGGGGTTCCACATCCTCCTGTCCACGCCACTCCATTTGTTGAACTTATCTGAAATATACTAGATAAAAACGTTAGTCCAACAAGAGATATGTTGACATTAATTACCAAAATCACCCAAGGAGCACTTGTGCTTTCAAAGGTATATGGTGGGTGTATGGTACCGGCGAAAGTTGCGCGGCACAAGAGTGGCTACCAATGGTGGAAGGGTGAGAGTGCGTATAATCCATGGACTCAACATTAGTCATAAAGAACTCATGTATTTATTGCAAAAATCTATTAGTTATAGAAATGAAGTACTACGCGCATGATCCTAGGGGTATAGATTGGTAGGAAAAGCCCATAGCTCGTCCCCGACCGCCACTCATAAGGAAGACAATTAATAAATAAATCATGCTCTGACTTCAATACATAACGGTTCTCCATACATGCATTCTATGGCAATCGCAAACTTTAACACAAGTATTCCTCCAATTCCCAACTACTCACTAGCATGACTCTAATATCACCATCTTTATATCTCAAAACAATCATAAGGAATCAAACTTCTCATAGTATTCAATGCACTTTATATGAAAGTTTTTATTATATCCCTCTTGGATGCCTATCATATTAGGAATAAATTTATAACCAAAGCAAATTACCATGTTGTTTAGAGACTCTCAAAATAATATAAGTGAAGCACGAGAGTTCATCAGTTTCCATAAAATAAAACCACCACCAAAGATATAAGTGAAGCACTAGAGCAATATTGGCTAGCTCAAAAGATATAAGTGAAGCACATAGAGTATTCTAATAAATCACGATTCAATTGTGTCTCTCTCAAAACGTGTGTACAACAAGGATGATTGCGGCAAACTAAAAATCAAAGACTCAAATTATACAAGACGCTCCAAGCAAAACACATATCATGTGGTGAATAAAAATATAGCCTCAAGTAAAGTTACTGAGAGACGAAGACGAAAGAGGGGATGCCTTCCGGGGCATCCCCAAGCTTAGGCTCTTAGTATCCTTGAATATTACCTTGGGGTGACATGGGCATCCCCAAGCTTGGGCTCTTGCCACTCCTTATTCCATAGTCCATCAAATCCTTACCCAAAACTTGAGAAATTCACAACACAAAACTCAACAGAAAATCGCTTAAGCTCCGTTAGTATAAGAAAATAAATCACCACTTTTGGTACTGTTGTGAACTCATTCTTTATGTATATTAGTGTAATATCTACTTCCAACTTTTCCATGGTTCATACCCCATGATACTAGTCATAGATTCAACAAAAAAAGCAAACAACACATAGAAAACAGAATCTGTCAAAAACAGAACAATCTGTAGCAATCTGGATATTTCGAATACTTCTATAAGTCCAAAAATTCTGAAAATTTAGTAAGACCTAAGAAATTTGTTTATTAATATTTTTCAAAAATAATCAGTATTTTATCACGCTCCTGTTAAAAATGAGAATTGTTTTCCTGAGCGCAAAAGTTTCTGTTTTTTAGCAAGATCAAATCAACTATCACCGTAAGCTATCCCAAAGGTCTTACTTGGCACAAACACTAAATAAAACACAAAACCACATATAACCAGAGGCTAGATGAATTATTTAATGCAAAACAGAACCTAAAAAGCAAAAACTAAAAATAAAATTGGGTTGCCTCCCAACAAGCGCTATTGTTTAACGCCCTTAGCTAGGCATAAAACATGAATAGGTCTAGATATTATCATCTTTGGCATGCAATCCATAAGTGGCTCTCATAATAGATTCATAACGTAATTTAATTTTCTTTCTTGGAAAGTGTTCCATGACTTTCCTTAACGGAAATTGAAATCTAATGTTTCCGTCTTTCATATCAATAATTGCACCAATCGTTTTAAGGAAAGGTCTACCAAGAATAATAGGACATGTAGGATTGCAATCTATATCAAGAACAATGAAATCTACAGGCGTATAATTCCTATTTGCAACAATAAGAACATCATTAATTCTTCCCATAGGTTTCTTAATACTGGAATCCGCAAGATGCAAATTTAAAGAACAATCATCAAATTCTTGGAAGCCTAACACATCATAGAGAGTTTTTGGAATCGTAGAAACACTAGCACCCAAATCACACAAAGCATGGCATTTGTAATCTTTAATCTTAATGTTAATAGTAGGTTCCCACTCATCATAAAGTTTTCTAGGGATAGAAACTTCCAATTAAAGCTTTTCTTCAAAAGATTGCATCATAGCATCAATGATATGTTTACTAAAAGCTTTGTTTTGATTATAAGCATGAGGAGAATTCAACACGGATTGCAATAAGGAAATACAATCTATTAAAAAAAATTATCAGAATTAAATTCCTTGAAATCCAAAAGAGTGGGTTCATTGCTACTTAAAGTTTTGACCTCTCCAATCCCACTTTTATCAAAGTTTGCATCTAGATCTAAAAACTCCGAAACATTCGGACGCCTTTTAACTAAAGTTGACTCATCTCCAATCCTATCTTTATCAAGATTTATATTGGGAAAAAAATTCAATAGGATTCACATCAATCACTTTAAGATCTTCATCATTATTTTCACGGAAACTAGAAGAACACGCTTTACTAAACCAATCTTTTTAGCACGCATCTTAGCGGTTCTTTCTTTGCACTCATCAATGGAAATTGATGAGGACATCAATACCATTGTCACACCCACAACCCCTGCTGCTATACATACTGGATTAATTACTAGAGCTCGCACACGCCAATTAAATTATTAGGTACTTCAGTTTCTTGGTAATGATTCTATTGTTCATGAGAATATGATGTTGCCTAAATTGGATACATTTGTCTTGCTTACAAATGAAGGGCCTAGCTGGGACAAGACGGATGAACATTTGAGCAAGATCAAGCATGGAGATGATGGCATGCGTAATGGGAAGAAGGACAGAGTTACAAGTGATGATTTCAGGACTTTGAAGCCACCATAATGAGTGCATGAAGCCTTGGATGAAATATACAAGATGCCACTCCATAAATTCGTCTAAAGGATATTATAGGTGTTGCGTCACCTTACTTTTAGGCCAGGCCCATGTAATTTCGAAATACTTAAGTATAGGCTGTTTTTAGAGTCCGTATGTGTGGAGAAACAAGAGTTTGGCATGGTTTTGGACCGCTCTTCCAAGGGTCACGAAATTCTCCCCTCTTCCTCCATATATACAGCCCTTAGGGCATTGTTTAGACTTTGGGTCTTGTTTAGATTAAAAGTTTTCCATAGCTGCAACTTCGCGTACTTCGTTTGTGTCCAACGACCAGACCAAGAAGTCACAGAACCCCTCCTTCATTAATAAAGCTTTCCTTTTTTATTTGCATTATCTAGATTGCAATCTTAGTTTTTTGCTTGTTCTTCGTTTGCTCACAGGAAATAGACCCTCGTGGTCAGGTTGATCATGCTCCGGCGTGGTCAATAACCCCTCGGAAGTTGGTTTAGTGATTGCTAAGGCGCGACGTCTTCGCACATTCATAGTTGGATCGTCAAAGTCGACTCCCATAAAAAACGATAGCTATCTCATCGAAACATTGGGGCACCTTCGCCTCTATCAAGTGGTATCAGATTTGTAGGTTGCTCGGTGAGATTTTCCAGTTTTTTGTAGTTTAGATCGAGACTGTTCTTCATACCTATAGTCCATGAAGAAGTCAAAATAAACTTAGGTTAGTTCATCATATCCGAACCAATCCGAGCCTTTGCATAGTATTTTTAGTGTCTTGCTTTGTTGAATTTGCGGTTGCATCGTCGTGTCGAGTTGCTGGTCTTAGCGCCTAGTTACCTTAGAGTTTCGAGTTCTGGTCACATGTTTTCAAGTTGCCGCCACACCATCGTCATCGCCACCGCCATATACTATCACCAAATATCCACTGCCAATCCAAGTCCATATACATCCACCGCATATCTTCCACCAATCTGAGTCATATACATGCATCAGGTCACCATCATGCCAATCCGAGTCCACCTCCACCATAGATTCGCCACCAGTCCGTGATCCACCGCCCATCATATACCATCATTACCAGTCCAAGTTCCACCAGATTCATCTCCACCACTAGTCCTAGTCCGAATCCAGTATTTGTTCCTTTATTTTCGAGTTCCATATCACGCGGTACTATGAGTCGTGACCATGTCGGACTCCCCAACTTCCGTGCTACCCGCAGTTAAAAAATAGTTCCAAACTAAAAAAAACTATGTCTGGAAAATTCTGGCTAGGCAGTTTTTAGACCATTTGTAGACTTTTTCGAAAAAATGTCCCTTTATTCTCTCACCACAAGACCACATCCACATCCTTACTACATCCAATGGTTCAACAACAGCGCCAAGGTTAAGGTAACACGTATTGTTCGTGTGCATTTTAGTATCTCTACATATGTTGATTATGTTGATTGTGATGTGGTAGCCATGCAAGCATGTTCCTTATTACTTGGTAGACCATGGCAATTTGATAAAAATTTTGTACACCATTGTACAAACAATTAGTATACTCTTGTACATAAGGATAAACATATTACTTTGCTTCCTATGGCTCCTAATTCCATTTTGAAATATGATATTAATAGAGCTAATAAAGCAAAACAGGAGAAAAATAAGAGTGAAAATCAGATTGTGGCAAAAGAATTTGAGCAACAAATGAAGCCTAATAATAAACCATCTAGTGTTGCTTCTGAAATTAAATTGAAAAGTGCATGTTTACTTGCCACCAAATCTGATATTGATGAGCCAGATTTCAGCAATTCTGTTTGCTACGCTTTTGTGTGCAAAGAGGCATTATTTTCATTCGAGGACGTGCCTTCCTCTTTGCCTCCTGCTGTCACTAACATTTTGCAGGAGTTCACTGATGTCTTTCCACAAGATTTACCACCGAGATTACCACCTATTCACAGGATTGAGCATCAGATTGATTTAATTCCCGGTGCTTCGCTGCCAAACCGTGCGCCATACCGTACCAATTCAGAGGAGACGAAGGAGATTATGCGTCAAGTACAAGAGCTACTCGACAAATGTTATATACGCAAATCTCTCAGTCCTTGTGTTGTTCCTATTATACTAGTGCCAAAAAAGGATGGTACATCACGTATGTGTGTTGATTGTAGAGGCATTAATAATATTATTATTCGTTATCGTCATCCTATTCCTAGGCTAGATGATATGCTTGATGACTTGAGTGGCTCAACAATATTCTCCAAAGTTGATTTGCGTAGTAGATACCATCAAATTCGTATGTGTAACATCCCCAAATTCTAAATTTTGGAATGTTATAGTAAATAGATAGTTTTGGTTGATTGTTTGTTTGTTGTGTGATTGATTGACTGAAATTTGGAACTTTTTGAAAGTTAAATGAGAGGGAATAGAAGGACTTTCCCAAACTTTCTTTTTGCATTTTGATCTCCATGAATTCAAATTCTTTTCAAATACAAAACCCTAGAGAGAATATGACATGACTTCTACCATTTAAATAAATGAAAAGGGTGTTTGAAAATATTTGAATTCCATTTGGAAAATATTTCCAATTCAGAAACTTTAAGAAACTCAATGATTTTCATGAGAGAAGATAAAATGACTTCTTCAAAAACATATGAAATATGAGTTGGAAGTTTTAGAAGAACTAAATTCAAAGTCCCATTGAAATTATTTTCAATTTGGGGTTATTTGGTTTTTATTCAAATTATTTTTCTCCAAAAATAAAATATATGGAAAATAGGGTAACATGATTCCATACAGTAGAAAATTGGAGAGAAGTGAATTTGAAATCATTCTGGTATTTTTAAAATGATTTTTATTGGATTTTAGTAGAGCAGTAGCACTGTTTGAATTGTTTGAATTTTTGTGTATTTTATTTGACGTTAGAAAAATGTCCATGTTGTAGAAAATGTTATTCTGAAAATTTTGATATAGTATATGCCTATCTAATATTTTTATTTATTATGTTTTTATTATATGGAAAATGTTTTTTGTTTTGTTTATCTTTCCAACCGACCGGGCCGGCCCAGCCAATCGGGCCAGGCCAGCCGCGGCCCAACCGAGCCCCATGCTCGTCCCCGTAGGTCTCCGACGCCCGCACGTCGCCGGACGCCGCCACGGACTCCGCCACCGCCTCACCTTGCCCCTCCCGCAAGCCTCTCCGGCCCTCCCCTTTATATAGCCCAGACACCGTCCGTCGCCGCCTCTCCTCCTCCCCTCGCGTCGCCGCCCCTCGCTAGATCCGCCGCCGCCGCCGTCGGTTGCCGCCGCCGCCGCTCGCTGTTGCTGCTCGCTACCCCTCGCAGCCTCGAGCCGCCGTTGCCCCGTGCGGCATCGCCCCGCCGTCGCCGCCTCCCTTGCTGGAACCCTTCCGCTGCCACCGCTCGCCGCCGCCGTCTCGCCGGGAATCGCCGCCGCCGGTTTATTCGCCCCGAGTCGGTAAAGCCGATAAAACCGCCCTATTTTATTTTATTTAGTCGGTTTATCTTCGAGATCGTTTTTTTAATAAACTGTTTCATTTTTGTTAGTTAATGAATGCTTTCCGCTTAGTTAGTTTCAGTGAATAGTTTTCGTTCATTACCGATCGGAAATGAACATTCGTTATTTAGTTTTTTTCTTTTTCTGTTAGTTTTAGTCAGGGACTTCTTTGAAGATGTTTTATTTATAGTTTAGCCCCTGATCTTCAAACCTTCACAACTTTTTGCTCGTTTTTCCAAATCCAACGAAACCAACACCGACTTCTTTGTTATGAACTCCTCTATCCAGTAAAACAACTTAAACATGTTTTTGAATGATTAAAATTTGAATTCAAACAGATTTGATTTGAATCTTCTTTTGATCGTAACTTGAGTTTCGTAGCTCCGTTTGAGTTGATTCTTTTGCCAATCGAAGCTCTTGACCTAAACTTTCTGATAAGGCCAAATTCACTTAATTTTGGTACTGTTAGAAATTGTTTTATGTTGCAATAGTTATTTGCTTGGTTTTGATGTTTTCCGAATTGTCTTCTTTTTTCTTCCCGATCTTTTGAGTGATTGCTTATGTGTGGTTACTATTGCTTGCTTACGCTAGATTCACCGGAGTGTGACGAATAGAACTATCAGGAGTTATGAGTGCGAATAATCTTCATCAACAGTACAGGCAAGTTCACCATTTGATCATATCCCTTTGATACCTAGTTTTTATGCATTAGTTTTCCCCTCAAACATTGCATGAGTAGGATTGATAACATGTGGGTATTGGGTAGTAGTTGATGAGGTAGGAACCTATTGCCCTGTATTCAAACCTTGGGAGTTACTACTACATTATTCTTATACTGCTATGCTATGCTCGTAGATGTGGATTGGTTTGAGAGAATTCATGAAAGATGTGAGAGGTTATTGTTAACTAAGGTTTAACTTAAGGTGGCTACTTTAATACACATTTGGGTGGATTGGTAGGGGCACCCTGGGGATATACCAGTGGCCTTGCCCGGACACCTGGGGATGTACCAGTGTTGTCCTAGGAGATCTCGGGGTTATACCGTGTGATCCTCCTACGGTCCGCCACCCAGGCTCAAAGGGGTCATAAGATTATTCATGCTAGAAACTTCCGTGTGCAGCCACAAGATATTATGGGCTCTAGCATAGTTGAGTAAGTTGTGTGACCTCTTCCAGTGGTAGACTAGCAGATGTAGGGGATGTAGGTTGGTATGGTCTACCCGGGGTTAGAGTTAATGCTTCCGAAAGACTGTGTCTCGGTCATCCGTTTCTCAAACACCATGTAGTGCGGGAAATCCAATGGAGGAGATCGAGTCTTGTGGGGAAAAGTGCGCAAACCTCTGCAGGGTGTACAAACTAATCATTATTAGCCGTGTCCTTGGTTATGGACATCTTGAGTATCTGGTTCTTGGATTATCATGTTGATCTCAACACTCTATTTAATTAATTTGTTGGGTTGTTAACTTTTAATTGGGATTGAGTTGGGGATTTACCTTCTCAATGTTTTCAACAAACTTTGTAGTTAAATAAAATTGATTTCTTTGAGGTAGGGAAAAATTGGCTTTATGCAAAAATAAACTTAGAGCTTTTCCACCAGCCATATATGCATGTAGTGTTAGCTATTATTCATCATTATCCTATGGTGTGAATTTGCCAGTACATTCAATGTACTAACCCTTTGTGGCTGCAACGTCTCATGTTGCAGGATTCTTACGACGAGTAAGTGATACGTTAGGGTTACGATTTCTACACTCAACTTTGCCGTTGGTGTTGATGGGAATCCACAACCTTGTTGTTACTTCCGCAATTTGGATTGAGGTAATAGTATTTACGTTACTTTATACATGTGATTTACCTCTGTTATAAATCCTCGAGTACTTTGTGTGTCAGCATACCGATCCATGGATGACACTTAAGCATAGAGACTTGACCGTCTGAGGTCGGGTCGCTACAGTATGAAATTGGGAGATGAATGGAAAACAGCATTTAAAACTAAGTTTGGTTTATATGAGTGCTTAGTCATGCCTTTTGGGTTAACTAATGCACCTAGTACTTTCATAAGATTAATGAACGAAGTTTAACGTGCTTTCATTGGACGATTTGTGGTAGTCTATTTTGATGATATACTGATTTATAGCAAATCTTTGGAAGAACATTTGGAACATTTACGTGTTGTTTTTTTGCTCTATGTGATGCACGTTTGTTTGGTAACCTTGGGAAGTGCACCTTTTGCATCGACCGAGTATCTTTTCTTGGCTATATTGTTACTCCACAGGGAATTGAAGTTGATAAAGCCAAGATAGAAGCTATTGAGAGTTGGTCGCAGCCCAAAACAGTCACACAAGTGAGGAGTTTTCTTGGACTCGCTGGTTTCTATAGGCGTTTTGTGAGAGATTTTAGCACCATTGCTGCACCTCTCAATGAGCTTACAAGGATGTGCCTTTTGTTTGGGGTACTGCACAAGAAGAAGCCTTCACGGCATTGAAAGATAAGTTGACACATGCTCCTTTACTCCAACTTCCTGATTTTAATAAGACTTTTGAGCTTGAATGTGATGCCAGTGGAATTGGATTAGGAGGTGTGTTATTACATGATGGCAAACCTGTTGCATACTTTTTTTGAAAAAATGAGTGGGCCTAGTCTGAACTATTCTACTTATGATAAATAATTATATGCTCTTGTTCGGACCTTAGAAACATGGAAACATTATTTATAGCCCAAAGAATTTGTTATACATTTTGATAATGAATCTTTGAAACACATTAAAAGTCAAGCAAAATTGAACCGTGGACATGCTAAATGGGTTGAATTCATTGAGACTTTGCCTTATGTCATTACACATAAGAAGGGTAAAGAAAATGTTATCGCTGATGCATTGTCTCGTCGTTATACTATGCTTTCACAACTTGGCTTTTAAAGATTTGGTTTGGAGACCATCAAAGATCAATATGGCATGATGCTGAATTTAAAGATGTATTGCAGAATTGTAAAGAAGGGAGAACATGGAACAAGTTCACCGTTAACGATGGATTTGTGTTTCGTGCTAACAAGCTATGCATTCCAGCTAGCTCTGTTCGTCTTTTGTTGTTGCAAGAGGCGCATGGAGGATGATTAATGGGACACTTTGGCGTGAACAAGACGGAGGGTATACTTGCTACACATTTCTTTTGGCCAAAGATGAGATGGGATGTTGATCGTTTTGTTGCTCGCTGCACTACATGTCAAAAAGCTAAGTCACGGCTCAATCCTCATGGTTTATATATGCCTTTGCCTGTACCTAGCATTCCCTGGGAGGATATATCTATGGACTTTGTTTTAGGTTTACCTCAAACAAAGAAGGGGAGGGATAGCATATTTTTTGTCGTGGATAGATTCTCGAAAATGGCACACTCCATACCATGTCATAAAAGCGATGATGATGTTAATGTTGCTGATTTGTCCTTTCGTGAAATTACTCGCTTGCATGGTGTGCCAAATACTTTGTTTTGGATCGTGATACTAAATTTCTTAGCCACTTTTGGAGATGTTTATGGGCTAAGTTGGGGACTAAACTATTTTTAGTACAACTTGTCACCCCCAGACTGATGGACAAACTGAAGTAGTCAATAGAACATTGTCTACTATACTTAGGGATGTTTTGAAAAATAATAAGAAAATGTGGGATGAATGCTTGCCTCATATTGAATTTGCTTATAATCGTTCATTGCATTCTACTACTAAGATGTGCCCTTTTGAGATTGTGTATGGTTTCCTTCCTCGTGCACCCATTGATTTGGTGCCTCTTCCATCTTCAGAGAAGGTTAATTTTGATGCTAAACAACGTGCTGAATTGATCTTAAAAATGCATGAGATCACTAAGGAGAACACTCGGCGTATGGATGCTAAATATAAACTTGCTGGAGATAAGGGTAGAAAATGTGTTGTGTTTGCACCTAGAGATCTTGTTTGTTACATTTGCGCAAGGATAGATTTTTGGATTTGCACAAATCAAAGCTAATGCCACGTGTTGATGGTCCTTTTAAGGTGTTAGAGAAAATAAATGATAATGCATATAAACTTGAGATGGCTGCAGATTTTGTGGTTAGTCCCACTTTTAACATTGCAGATTTGAAGCCTTATTTGGGTGAGGAAGATGAGCTTCCGTCGAGGACGACTTCATTTCAAGAAGGGGAGGATGATGAGGACATCAATACCATTGTTACACCCACAGCCCCTGCTGCTATACATATTGGACCAATTACTAGAGCTCGCGCACGCCAATTAAATTATCAGGTACTTTCGTTTCTTAGTAATGATTCTATTGTTCATGAGAATATGATGCTGCCTAAATTGGATACATTTGTCTTGCTTACAAATGAAGGGCCTAGCTGGGGCAAGAGGGATGAACATTGGAGCAAGATCAAGCATGGAGATGATGGCATGCGCAGTGGGAACAAGAACGTAGTTACAAGTGATGATTTCAGCACTTTGAAGCCACCATAATGAGTGTGTGAAGCCTTGGACGAAATATACAAGAAGCCACTTCATAAATTCGTCCAGAAGCTATTATAGGTGTTGCCCCACCTTATTTTTAGGCCAAGCCCTTGTAATTTCGAAATACTTAAGTATAGGTTGTTTTTAGAGTCCGTATGTGTGGAGAAACAAGAGTTAGGGCTGGTTTCGGACCCCTCTTCCAAGGGTCACGAAATTCCCCCCTCTTCCTCCATATATATAGCCCTTAGGGTGTCGTTTAGACTTTGGGTTTTGTTTAGATTAAAAGTTCACCGTAGCTGCAACTTCGTGTACTTCGTTTGTGTCCAACGACCAGACCAAGACGTCATTGAACCCCACCTTCATTAATAAAGCTTTCCTGTTTTATTCGCAATATCCAGAATGCAATCTCAGTTTCTTGCTTGTTCTTTGTTTTCTTGTAGGAAATAGACCCTCGTGGTCAGGTTGATCGTGCTCCGGCGTGGTCAATAACCCCTCGGAAGTTGGTTTACTGATTGCTAAGGAGCGACATCTTCGCACGTTCATAGTCGGATCGTCAAAGTCGACTCCCACAGAAAATGATAGCTATCTCATCAAAACATCGGGACACCTTCGCCTCTATCAGAAATTCTCAATGCTTTGAGAAACTCATTGATATCATGCTTAGGTTGAATAGATCTAAGTTTCAAAGAATCAACATCAAGAGAAATTCTATCCACGTTCCTAGCCAAATCATCAATCTTGAGCAATTTTTCTTCAATCAAAGCATTGAAATTCTTTTACGAACTCATAATTTCTTTAACACTATTCTCAAATTTAGAGGGCATCGTATTATAATTTCCATAAGAATTGTTGAAGGAATTACCATAACTATTAGAGGAATTACTAGGAAAAGGCCTAGGATTAAAATTACCTCTATACGCGTTATTACCAAAATTGTTCCTACCTACAAAATTCGCATCCATAGAGTCATTAATGTTTTCAATCAAAGTAGACAAAGGCATATTATTTGGATCAATAGAATCACTCTTGCTAGAAAATAATTTCATAAGTTCATCCATCTTGCCACTCAAAACATTAATCTCTTCAATCGCATGTAGTTTTTTACTAGTGGAAGATCTTTCGATATGCCATTGAGAATAATTAACCATAATACTATCTAGGAGTTTGTTAGCTTCTCCTGGAGTAATTTTCATAAAAGTACCTCCCGCAGACGAATCTAAAAGATTTATAGAAGTAAAATTGAATCTGGCATAATTTTTTTGTATAATCATCCACAAATTCAAACCATGAGTAGGGCAGTTTTGTATCACCAATTTCATCCTGTCCCAAGATTGTGCAACATGTTCATGATCAAGTTGTTTAAAATTCATAATATCATTCCTAAGGGAGATGATCTTAGCGGGAGGAAAATACTTGGAAATAAAAGCAGCTTTACACTTATTCCATGAATCAATACTATTTTTAGGCAAAGATGAAAACCAAGTTTTTGCACAATCTCGAAGTGAGAACAGAAATAGCTTCATTTTAACAATGTCATTATCCACATCTTTTTTCTTTTGCATATCACACAAATCAACGAAATTATTAAGATGGGATGCGACATCTTAATTGGGAAGGCCAGAAAATTGATCTTTCATAACAAGATTCAGGAAATTGGTGTTGATTTCACAAGATTCTGCACTAGTAGCGGGAGCAATCGGAGTACTAATAAAATCATTATTAGTGGTGTTGGAAAAGTCACACAATTTGGTATTCTCTTGAGTCATCGTGACAAAGCAAACAATCCAACACACGAGCACACAGACAGCAAGCGGAGAAGGCGAGCAGAAGAGGGGCAAAGAAAAAGGCAAATCTTTTCAAAAATCATTTTAGAAGAGGGGGAGAGAAAAATGAGAGGCGAATGGCAAATAATGTAATGCGAGAGATGAGAGTTTATGATGGGTACTTGGTATGTCTTGACTTGGTGTAGATCTCCCCGGCAACGGCGCTAGAAATTCTTCCTGCTACCTCTTGAGCTTGCATTGGTTTTTTCTTTGAAGAGGAAAGGGTGATGCAGCAATGTAGAGTAAGTATTTCCCTCAGTTTAGAGAAACAAGGTATCAATCCAGTAGGAGACAACGCACAAGTCACCGAATACCTGCACAAACAAACACCAACTTGCAGCCAACACGATAAGGGGTTGTCAATCTCTTCACAGTTATTTGCAAAGCGAGATCTGATAGAGATGGATAAATGGTAAGTAATATTTTTGGTTTATGCAACGAAAAGTAAAAGATTGAAAAGAAAGTAAATAGGAAACTAAAATTGTAGATCGGAAACTTATATGATGGAAAATAGAAGATTATATGATGGAAAATAGACCCGGGGCCATAGGTTTCACTAGAGGCTTCTCTCAAGATAGAAAATATTATGGTGGGTGAACAAATTACTGCCGAGCAATTGATAGAAAAGCGCATAATTATGACGATATCTAAGGCAATGATCATGAGTATAGGCCATCACGTCTGTATCAAGTAGACCGACTCCTGCCTGCATCTACTACTATTACTCCACACATCGACCGACTCCTTCCTGTATCTATAGTATTAAGTTCAGAGAACAGAGTAAAGCATTAAGTAAGATGACATGATGTAGCGGGATAAACTCAAGCAATATGATGAAAACCTCATCTTGTTATCCTCGATGGCAACAATACAATACGTGCCGGTTCCCCTTCTGTCACTGGGATCGAGCACCGCAAGATTGAACCCAAAGCTAAGCACTTCTCCCATTGCAAGAAAAACCAACCTAGTTGGCCAAACCAAATCGATAGTTCGAAGAGACTTGCAAAGATATCAAATCATGTATATAAGAATTCAGAGGAGATTCAAATAATATTCATAGATAAGCTGATCATAAATCCACAATTCATCGGATCTCGGCAAACACACCGCAAAAGAGTATTACATCGGATAGATCTCCAAGAACATCGAGGAGAACATGGTATTGAGAATCAAAGAGAGATAAGAAGCCATCTAGCTACTAGCTATGGACCCGTAGTGTAGCGCCCAAGATGCAATTCTATCCCAATCACATGATGAACTCATGATTGGGGCATAACCGCATTTCGAGCGCATAGCAAGGTGGATCTCATTACAACATACCATGTACTGAATAGATGAAAATACAAGATAAAGGCTTACACTCACCACAAGTTACAACATTCATACAACAATACATCAATACATAGCAATCATCAAACAGAAGAGCAGGATCCGACTACAGATGAAATCAAACAAAAAAGAAGAACGACATCCACCCTGCTAATCCCAGGTTCCCTGACCCGGAACCTATTCCCTTGATCGAATAAGCGGAGGAAGAACTCCAAAGAATCAAGGATCGCTCTCACATCAGAGCATCGCATTACATGTACCTGCAACTGTTATTGTAGTAAACTGCGAGCCACGAGGACTCAGCAATCCCATTACCATGGGTATCAAGACTAGCAAAGCTTAATGGGTATGGAATGGATAAGTGATGGGGTTGCAGCAAGCGGCTAAGCATTGTATGGTTGCTAACTTACGAATACAAGAGTAAGGTGAGAAGCTATGCAAACGGTCATGAACTAGTAATGATCAAGAAGTGATCCTGAACTACTTATGTTCAAACATAACCCCACCGTGTTCTCTTCTCGACTCACTCGAAAAGAGACATCTGTATTTAGAAAAATCTAAGACAAGAATTTTGGGACTGAGGGAGTAATATATACTAACAATATATGGTGTACTACTCGAAGTAGGATACACAATGTCAATATATGTATTAACAGTGAGAGGCTTTTGAGAAGTGCCTAGATTTAGTTATGTTTAAATTTTAGGGACAAGATTGCTTCTAACAATTTCTAGGCAGAACCACCATAAGCCCTAGAGCTCCAGCCTTGTCCCAAAGCTTCTATCACTCCATATTCTATCCTTCAGCGAAGAAATGTGAGTGCTAAGCAGCAATGATGGAAAAAAATCGGAATTAGTGTTGATTTCTAACACTACCTGCATGTAACAAGTACTACTACACTACCCAGGTGCCCAAATTCAGAGCAACAAAGGTCAATGGGGAAAGCCAAGAACATGCACTTTACTGAAACAGTAAGGAGTTTTAGCCCACATTGGAATAAATATAACTGAAATCCTAATAGAGGCAAAAAAATCATACACCTGAAGAATTAACAAGAAAATGCCAGCGCGATTTATCATCAATTCATCAAACCGATGGGACAATTAAGGCATGGAAGATTCTAAACTGTTCTTATCTGGGCGGTGATCTTGCTCGCAATATTTATGTTTGACAGATGGATCAAAAATGAAAGCGAACGTCAGTAACATGCCCATCTTTTTTTAACGAAACATGGCCTACATTCTAAGAATCTTCCATATGACCTTGTATACCTGAGCCTATTCTTGTTTTGTTTTCTGAACTAACCCTTAGACCTGAAATAGGACTATATACTTTTGCTATTATAGCTGATAGGGACAAACTAACTATATGGCTTCACAAGTTGGAGCAACAAACCTTCACAAAATGTACGCAGAACTGAACGGTCCGCCTTCCGAGGTTTCACCCGCTGCTCTGGATCATTCGGCTCACCCCCTGTGACCTGCCAGACACTAGGCATCTACAAGAGTCAAGAGACCAAGCCACCTGCCACCAAGGTAATTTCCCTTTATGAAATCTGAATCATGTTCACCTCATATAGTCATATGATAGTTAGTAGTGATGGTTTTTTAGAAAAATAGTAGTGTTGGTTTTCACTAGCTAAAGAATACAATTCCAAGGAATATACATCTACTTGAAGAAAATAATGTTGTTTATGCCATTGGGCATCAGCCTACATGATATTTCTATAACTGTAACCTGTTCATGCTCAATCAACCAGCTTAAAAACTAAAATCAAAATGAATCATATTCTATTTTGATCAATCTATCGTTTTGCATTTTGGAACCGGCAGGTTGATTCTGGTTGTCCAGCCCACGCCTCGTCGGCGAGGCGCTAGAAGCCATCCATCTATCCAGGCATCTACAAGAGACCAAGCCACCAATGTAATTTCTCCTCTATTTTTAAACAAATCTCAAGCTTTTTTGTTAATTGCCGCTGATAGAAGCCATCCATCTGAATTCCTTAATAAAATATATGTGAAGAAGCACCTAAGGAACAAAAGATTTAGTTGGTGCACTGGACCGTGAGTATCCTTGTTAACTCAGAAAAGACATACAGGGAAACAAACAAGTGATAGAATCTTGATCCATACATACAGGTGATGAGCTCGATGATGATAGAGGCGTTGTGGTGCTCGCTGGTAGCGAGTGTAGAGGAAGTGGTGGTGCAGCGCTTGTGATGAGGACATCAATACCATTGTTACACCCACAGCCCCTACTATTACATATACTGGACCAATTACTAGAGCTCGCGCACGCCAATTAAATTACCAGGTACTTTCGTTTCTTGGTAATGATTCTAATGTTCATGAGATTATGATGCTGCCTAAATTGGATACATTTGTTTTTCTTACAAATGAAGGGCCTAGCTTGGAGAAGGATGAACATTGGAGCAAGAACACGCATGGAGTTGATGGCATGCGCAAGGGGATCAAGAACGGAGTTACAAGTGATGATTTCAGGACTTTGAAGCCGCCATAAGGAGTGCATGAAGCCTTGGACGAAATATACAAGATGCCACTTCATAATATTCGTCCATAGGCTATTCTAGGTGCTGCCTCATCTTATTAATGGGCCAGGCCCATGTAATTTTGAGATACTTAAGTATAGGCTATTTTTAGAGTCCGTATGTGTGGGGAAACAAGAGTTAGGGTTGGTTTCGGACCCCACCCTCAAGGGCCACGGAATTCCCCCCTCTTCCTCCATATATACAGCCCTTAGGGCGTCGTTTAGACTTTGGGTTTTGTTTAGATTAAAAGTTTGCCATAGCTGCAACTTCGCGTACTTCGTTTGTGTCCAACGACCAGACCAAGACGTCATAGAACCCCACCTTGATCAATAAAGCTTTCATCTTATATTGGCAATATCCCGATTGTAATCTCAGTTTCTTGCTTGTTCTTCGTTTGCTCGCAGGAAACAGACCCTCGTGGTCAGGTTGATCGTGCTCCGGCGTGGTCAATAACCCTCGGAAGTTGGTTTAGCGATTGCTAAGGCGCGACGTCTCGCACGTTCGTAGTCGGATTGTCAAGGTCGACTCCCATAGAAAACGATAGCCACCATCTCATCGAAACATTGGGACACCTTAGCCTCTATCAGCTTGGTTGAACAATTAGTGGTTGACCTCCATAGGGCACGCCTGGAGCAGCTCTACCAGCACCGCGCCATCCGTCCTCCACAGCAGCAGGTGCTGCACGGCTGCACCCCAAGATGGTGCAGGCCCAACGAAGAAGAGGAACGCTCGACTCGATGTCAATGCAGCTTGCAGTTGACCCTTCTTGAACTGGATGCCATGAAGAAGAGGACATGTTTCGAAGGCAGTGGCGTTGGGAGTGAGGGGGAGGGAGTCCTTGGAGAGGCCGTCGGGGATGAACTCCTCAGGAGACAAGCGACTACCCTCTCAGCTGATTTGGACGAGGCAGACAGGATGACGATAGGGGAAGCGGTGGTGGGGAGGTGAACAACCGGGTCGGTGTTGATGAGGCTCGGAGCGGCTAGATCCGGTAGCATCGACCACCAGTGCGGCCAGGCCGCCAGATCCGGCAGCATCGACCAACAGTGCGGCCAGACCGCCAGATCCTGCAATGACCAGGTCAGGCCGCTTTCATGGAAATGGCAGCTGAGTGGAGGAAGAGAGGTAGGGCGGAGGCACACAGGAAAGGGGAACGGGCCGGTAGAAGTAGGGTTAGGAAGGGACAGTGGTGGAGTGGGGGCAGCGATGGTGGCGGTGGGTCTGTGATTTGGGGAAGTAGGGTTTGGAATGGACGGGAGTGGGCGGGTTGATTCAGAGGGATTAGGGGAAGAAAGGTTGGGCTAGGACGCGAAACCTTTTGGATGTCTCCAGCGCTAGGCCCGATACTATTTCAGGTTGGCGCCAAATAAGGGGGCCTGGCAGAGAACGGGTCGTGGTTGTGTTGTCCGATCAGAATATGCGCCTGGAAAGTATACCAGCAGTGTTAATGCCCCTGTGGCTCAAGTTCTACCGGCAGTTTGCGTGCCCTCAAGTATATATACTGGCAGAAACAAATGTCCCAGCAGATAGTTTTCCCTTATTCAGCAACTTCTCCCAGCAGTTAATTGACCCCAATTAAGTGTTGTGGTGTAGTGTACAACCAGATATTAACAAAGTCCCATCTGCCACATAACCGCGGGCACGGCTCTCGAAAGTTTAAACCCTGCAGGGGTGTCCCAACTTAGCCCATGTGATGTAGGGTGGAACCCCTTACGTCCGATCTTTCACGAAAGGAGCGGATCTCGCGATGAACACGAAGAACACAAGGGGAAATCATGAAGGGAAACACAAGAGAAACACTGAAACCAACGAGATTAGGTCACACATATGCTAGATCCTCGAAACACAAAGAGATACATGATTCGATTCCAACAAAGGACGATACATACACTACAAAAAAACACACATCCGTGACATTTTGGGCCGAACAAAAAAAGTCTGTCATACTTATGACACTTCTATGAAGATAATTGTGACAAAACCCGGTATCATCATAGATGTGGTGGGGTCCTACTTCTATGACAAAAAATCATGACAGAAAATGGGCTTTTTGTCCTGGGCGGGCCGGAGACGCAGCTGCATGACATTCTTTTGGTCGTCCATGATAGAAAAAACCATGCTAGAAGCGAGGGCGAGGACAATATCGGGGGAGTTCCCAGTTACGGTGGGTGGTCGGGGGCCGAGCGATGCATGTTTCTCTCGTACATATGCGCGTGTGTGTGAGGCGTTGCACTCTAACTGGACCTGAGTGAGGCGTTGGGCTCTAACTGAACCCGAGCGATTGCACTGCAGGCTACGCGTTACTGAACCCGAGCAATCGATCGATGGTTGTTAACTGAACCCGATTGAGCGATTCCTTCGCTACTGCTGCTAACTGAAGCTGATCGATGCTGCCTCTGAATGAACAGTGACCGTTGTTGGGGGTTTGGATGAGCAGTTCCCGGTGGGGGTTGGATGAACAGGAACCCGTGGTAGTAGAGGTCGTTGCCGCTGGATGAACAGTACCCCGATCGATCGAGCCGGTGGATGAACAAGACCCCGTGGAGGGCTGGATGAACAGGACCCCATGGAGGGCTGGATGAACAGGACCCCGTGGAGGGCTGGTTGAAGAGTAGCCGGTGGAGGGTTGGTTGAACAGTAGCTAGTGGAGGGCTGGATGAACAATAGCCCATGGAGGGGTGGTTGAACAGGACCTCGTGGAGAGGGCTGGTTGAACAGTAGCCGGTGGAGGCTGGATGAACAGGAGCCCGTGGATGAACAGTCGTAGGTGGAGGCTGGAGGAGGTCGACGGTGGATGAACAGTAGCCCGTGGAGGCTGGAGGAGGTCGACGGTGGAGATGAACGGTATCCCGTGAACTCCCGTTTTGCGGTATGCCACATCCCTCCTAATGAACAGGACCCCCGTTTCGACCGCAACGCTCCAACAAAAGTCTGTTTCCTCCGTTTTGCGGTACACCACACTCCTCCCGATAAACAGGACCCCGTTTCGACCATAGGAGGCCCGTTTACTCCGTCTTGCGGTACGCCAGACCCCTCCCGATGAACAGGATCCCGTTTCCACCGTGGCCGGTCGAACACAAGGTCGTTTCCTCCGTTATGCGGTACGCTAGGCCTCGTTTCCATCGGCTATTCCGTCCAAGCTGGTTGGCTCCCGATGAACAACACACGTTCTTTTGCCTCCCGATGAACACGGCACATGTCCGTTGCCTCCCCATGAACACGATGACGACGCAGTTTCTCCGTTCCGCCAGCCACAACCATGTACACGAGCCCTGGTCGTACGTATGCGCGAGTAGGCTTTCTAGACCCAGCCCGTATGTACGTATGTGGCCGTATTTACTTTCTTGCACCCTGGCCACTGTACGTACATGTAGATGCTACGTGCGTGCCTCTACTACCACACGTGCACGCCTATACATCGACCAGTATGTACGTACACGTTCGCCACCAGAATGACAATGCTATGTATGCTTTGACCGGGTGAGTCCTGACTGTCAGGCACTTCCTTGCGTGCGAAGATGTAGCTGGTGGGTCCCAGCAGTCAAGGGGGCGAATCATTTTTTTGCCCGTAATATGGACGCACTTCCTTGCGTGCGAAGATGTAGTTGGTGGGTCCCAACAGTTAGGGGGAAACGTTTTTTTCGCGAAATACGGTGGCCCGTCCGATGGGTCCCTGCTGTCAGGTGGAGGAATCATTATTTTCTGAGAAATAAGGAGGCACTTCCTTGCTGCGGCCGTGGACCCAGCTGCCAGCCTCTCCACGTACAGTACTCTTCCGATGGATGTCGTTCCTTGACCACGTTGACCATGCCCCGGCGAGAGCACCCGGTCGATGGACGATGGTGAGGCCTAGGAAGGGGACAACGCGGAGCCGGGGAAGACGCGGCAGTGGATGCCCACTTGGAGAGGAGTACGAGGGTCCACTGGTTCGACTGCCGTCGCCGCAGGGCCTGACCATCGATGGGAGTAGTAGGGGGCGGTGAGGCCGCTGCGACATTACAGCCGACCACGGGAAGCAGGAGCACGTGGCACGACCGACGCTGGTTTGGGCGGCTGGAGCAACAAGACCAGAGGTTGAAGAAGCACTACAACAGTGGATGGACATCGTACGGTCACTGGATCTACAATCGTTCATATTGACTAAGTTGACAAAGCCCTCCATCCCCGTCAACTTAGTAGGCCCATAAGTCAGCCTCCCACTATGGTGGGCCCCAACTAGCAGGGGGTATTCATTTTTTTGTGTAATAAGGAGGCACTTCCTTGCGTGTGCAGATATAGCTGGTGGGTCCGACCTGTTAGCGGGGGGAACATTTTTTTGTGAAATAAAGAGGCCCTTCTAGTGGGTCCCAGCTATTAGGTGGAGGAATCATTATTTTGCACGTAATAAGGAGGCATTTCCTTGCGTGCGGCCGTGGACCCAGCTGTCAGCCTCTCCACGCGCAGTCTACTTTCGATGGATGTCGTTCGTTGACCACGTTGACTACTCTGCGCCGAGCGCATCCAAGGTGGTGGACGACGGCGAGGCCCCGGACAGCAACGATCCAGAGATGGGAAGACGCGGGAGTAGAGTCATAGATGGAGAGGTGTATGAGGGATAACTGGTTCTGGTGCGGTGTGGTTCGGCAGTCGATGGAGAAGAACAGGAGGTGTGGAGGGGTGGAGGGATGGCCTGTCCAATGGTGGGGTATCGCTTCACAACGAAGCATGCTAAGCAGAGCTGCTAGCAGCAGGAGGCGGGAGCAGGTGGTCCCGGCGGCACTGGAGGAAGAAGACGAGAGATTGAAGATGGATGCCGGTCGTTGGATGTAAATCCAAAGGCTAACGATGTCAGAATCATTTGTTGACTAAGTTGACAACGACTTGCGTTGGCTTCGACCTATTGGCCCACATTTCAGCCTAAAAAATGTGGCACGTATTCAACCCATTTTTCAGAATTTACAGTCAATTTGATCTCTCTTTTTTAGAATTACAGTCCATTTGCTGGGCTGGGTGAACAAATAATGTAGAGTCCATGCGGCCCATTTATTTTTCTCCTAAAAAATTACAGGCCATTTGCACTTTCTCGAAATACATGATTTTGCTGGGCTGATTCTAATTATAATGTTGGGTTGGGCGCATCAATGTTATCAATAAATAAATAGGGGCTGAGCATTTTATAAATATATTTAAATAATAAGTATTATTACATTGGTCCTTAAATCTTACCAAGCTTTTGTACACAATCACGAGGATTTTCGTGCCAAAAAATCCAATATTTTATTGTTAAGAAATTATTTTTATAAGTTAATAAGATGTGGGATATTGTTTTCTTACATATGTAAGTATTTGTTAAACATATGATGACAATAACAATAATATATAATAACATATAAAATAATTTAAATGTATATAATATAGTTAGAAGGGAAACAAAAGTTGGACCAGGCGTTCCTATTCTTATATAGAAAAATAGAAAGACCTCTGCGTTTTCTTCAAAAAAATACATAAATTGGGATGCCGATGTTTCAGGAAAAATAAAACCTTGGATGGGAGGTCCATAGGCCGGTCGATACATGACGGTCCTCCAAAAAATACAAACGAGTATGTCGTGGGTTGCGCATGTTAAAAAAGAAAGCCTAGGCGGGGCAGCCCAAAACCCAGCGGATACTTGCTGCCCCAGTGATAATAAATGATACTACCCGCCAGCTCCACAACTTCGTTGTGAATTTATCTCCTACTTTGAAGCACCTAAAAAATGTAACTATGTTGACAAACCCATGGGCCCCAACGTCAGTATAGCATTAGGAGGATGTTTTTTTCGATGAGGCACTAGCTTGCGTATGGCCATAGACCTGGTGGGACCAGACTGTCCGCCTCTCCAAGTACAGTCCTCTCCAGATTCCTCTCGTTTGTTCAGCATGTTCACAACGGCACACAGTGGCACCACGGCGAGCGCACAAAGGCGCAGGAGGTGACCAGACCACCCAAGGCGGTGCCTTATTTGTAACGAAAGTACTGAACTAGCCCAGTGGCCAAGTGACTGTAACATCCTAAATTTTCAATTTGGAATGTTATAAATAGGTCATTCATGCATATCATATTTTATTGCATTTCGTTTTGCGACCCATGAAATTCTAAGCAACTCAAGGACCCTCGGAGAGAGTTGGGGA
Source organism: Triticum urartu (assembly GCF_003073215.2). Taxonomy (NCBI): domain Eukaryota; kingdom Viridiplantae; phylum Streptophyta; class Magnoliopsida; order Poales; family Poaceae; genus Triticum; species Triticum urartu. Next base: position 429,010,949 of record NC_053028.1, on the reverse strand, counting down.
TTTCACGTTTTTCATATTTGAATTTTTATCAAATATTGAAACAAGGATCATTTTGGTTTTAATGATTTTTTCTCTCCGAAAATATTTCATATCAAAACATACGAGAGGAGATAATATGACTTCTCCAAAATAAATGAAATACTAGAGGAAAAATATTAAAATCAAATAAGTTATTTTATTTGGGTTTTATCGCTATTTTATTAGAATTTGGAAAAATGTGTGTTTTTCAAAATTGCATTATAGGCCCAAATAAATGTTCACCTTGTCCGGCATATTTTTAGAGGGCGGGAAAAATTTATTTCAGGATTCTTGGAGTCCGTTTAGTATTTTTTTTTTCTTTGTTTTTCTGCGCGGAATTATTTAAAAAAGGGGGGTCAACCGACTCCGGGCCATACACGGCCTGGACTCCGCCCCGGCCGGCCCTTATAAGTCGCGCCCCCGCGACCCCCAGCCCACCAGCCCGAGCCGCACCAACCCTAGGCCCGCCCGAGCACCGCCGCCGCCACCTTCCGCCGTTGCCGCGCCTTGCGCCGCTGCCGCCGCCCGCGAGCGCCGCCGTTGGAGCCCGCCGCCTTGCCGCCCCGCCGCCGAGCCGCCCCGCCGCTGGAGCCTGCCGCACCGCCCCGCCCCGCCGGAGTTCCCGCCACCGCCGCCGACGTGTTTGCCGAGGTAGCCGCCGGTTTTCTTTAAAAACCGTTCGGTTTATTTCGAACCCTAGAACTGTTTTTTTAGATCAGTTCGTTCAGTTTTTTTTGGTTTAGTTATTTAGCAAACGCCTGTTCGTACGTTTGTTTTAACGAACGGTTTTCACCCGTTAACCGCAGACAGCGAACGTTCGTTCGTTAGCCTATTCGTTAGTTTTCTTTTTCCAGGGTTTTTCCGCGATTATTCACGATCGCGATTTCTGCCTTGTTCTTAGATTTAGTTTATCTTTTCACTCGTTTATCGGAATCAGGCGATTCAAGCGCCTAGATCTTCGTCTCGCAGCCCTCTTTCTGTTTAACCAACTTAAACAAGATTTTGGTACTGTAAAATTTGACTTTAGTCCAGATTAGTAATCAGATCTTGTTTCTTTCATAGTTTGAGTTTCGTTGCTCCGTTTGATTTGTTTCTTTCTACAAACCGGAGTTCTTCAGTTGAATTTTCTGGTTAGATCTTCTTATTTGAGTTTTACCCGTGCATCCTTGCTTGATTGCTTATGTATGTTATTGTTTGTTTGCGATAGAACACCTGGAGGGCGAAGCATGCTACTACGAGTCTTTAGGATTTGCAGATCGTCAGCAAGGCAAGTAACACTTTGATCATACCCCTTTATCACCCAGTGATGAGGACATCAATACCATTGTTACACCCACAAACCCCTACTCTTACATATACTGGACCAATTACTAGAGCTCGCGCACGCCAATTAAATTACCAGGTACTTTCGTTTCTTGGTAATGATTCTAATGTTCATGAGATTATGATGCTGCCTAAATTAGATGCATTTGTTTTGCTTTCAAATGAAGGGCCTAGCTTGGAGAAGGATGAACACTGGAGCAAGAACACGCATGGAGTTGATGGCATGCGCAAGGGGATCAAGAACGGAGTTACAAGTGATGATTTCAGGACTTTGAAGCCGCCATAAGGAGTGCATGAAGCCATGGACGAAATATACAAGATGCCACTTCATAATATTCGTCCATAGGCTATTCTTGGTGCTGCGTCACCTTATTAATGGGCCAGGCCCATGTAATTTCGAAATACTTAAGTATAGGCTATTTTTAGAGTCCGTATGTGTGGGGAAACAAGAGTTAGGGTTGGTTTCGGACCCCACCCTCAAGGGCCACGAAATTCCCCTCTCTTCCTCCATATATACAGCCCTTAGGGCGTCGTTTAGACTTTGGGTTTTGTTTAGCTTAAAAGTTCGCCATAGCTGCAACTTCGCGTACTTCGTTTGTGTCCAACGACCAGACCAAGACGTCACAGAACCCCACCTTGATCAATAAAGCTTTCATCTTATATTCGCAATATCCCGATTGCAATCTCAGTTTCTTGCTTGTTCTTCGTTTGCTCGCAGGAAACAGACCCTCGTGGTCAGGTTGATCGTGCTCCGGCGTGGTCAATAACCCTCGGAAGTTGGTTTAGCGATTGCTAAGGCGCGACGTCTCGCACGTTCGTAGTCGGATCGTCAAGGTCGACTCCCACAGAAAACGATAGCCACCATCTCATCGAAACATCGGGACACCTTAGCCTCTATCAAGTGGTATCATATTCCAGGTTGCTCGGTGAGATTTTACAGTTTTTCGTAGATTAGATCGAGTCTGTTCTTCATACCTACAGTCCACGAAAAAGCCACAAAAAAAATTAGGGTTAGTTCATCATATCCGAACCAATCTGAGCCTTTGCATAATCTTTTTAGGGTTTTTGCTTTGTTGAATTTGCGGTTGCATCGTCGTGTCAAGTTGCTGGTCTTAGAGTCTAGTCTTTTAGAGTTTCGAGTTCTGGTCATAAGTTGTCACGCCGCCGCCGCACCATCATCATCGCCCATCTACCACTTTTTCTTATCCGCCACCGCTCTGAATCCATATCCATATACCACTACCAATCCGTATCCATATACCACCAATCTCTATCCATATACCACCACCGCTACCATATACCACCACCGCTGCCATATACCACAACCATATATCCACCACCAATCCGAGTTCTTCTCATATTAGGTTTGTTCTTGAGATCAATCTAAATTCCGATTCGTGTTTCCTTGCCTGCGTAGGTCTCGAAAAAAAAAGATCTGGAGACCCCCGGGCAGTTTTTAGGCCAAAATTTTCACGGGCAATTTTTTTTCCCTATCCTATTTTTAGGCTTTTCTAAGTCTTTTGAGCCACGTGCCATCATAGTGATTTTTTGTCGCACTTTTTCGTCGTCGCTGCCCTGATTTCCGAAAAAAGTGAAAAAAAAATTCGTGCCCATCCTATCAGTTTGACGAGGGAAGAGTTTTGAGACACTCGCCATTATAGTGATTTTTCGCAAAAAAAAAGAGGAGCGCAAAAAAAAGCGCAAAAAAAAGAGCGAAAAAAAGTTCCAGAGTGTGCTTTTCCCTTATTTACGTGCAGCGCCGTGATTTTGTTAGTGTTCTAGGCTCGCGTCTCTAGCACGGTCTAGCCTAGGACCAGCACAGTACCGTCGTTGAGCGTTTATTCAACTTTGCATCTCTGAATTGATTATTGCTGACCCTTTTTGCTACCATACTATAAGCCTTCCCAGCTCCACATACATCTACGTCGTGCGTTTGACTCTCCCTGGCAATCGCTCTATCCAAGCTTTTGAGAGTTTTGACTACAACGGTTGCCGATCACCGCCTGCTGCTGGGTAAGAACTGGTAAGAATTTGAGATTTGCTTGACGGATTTGTGACACCCGCCACCACCACCTCTTGTAGTAGTCTGTAGGATCATATTCTTGTGTGTTTCTATTGCTGCTAACCACCAGGATCACAAGCCGACGAGACTGACTGGGAGAACTTGACGAACAAGGAGCTTCATGATAGTTTCAGCAAATGATGAATGGACAGGTGCAAGATGATGAACAGATTTGAAGAGGCCATGGAGAAGATAGATGGCATGGAGAAGACGTTTGAAACAAAGCTCGATAACAAGTTTGCTGAATTGCTTTCGCGTTTTCCACCACCACCACCGGCTGCTCCTGCCGCACCTCTGCAACAACAGCAACAACACCGACTACCTCCACGTCGGGAAACAGCCCTCCGCCGAGCGAGCCGTGTCCCTCTTCAGTCGGGCCAAACTGCTGGTGCTGCTGTTGATACTTCTGTGGCTCCTACTGCTGATGTGGAGGAGGATGCTTATGTGGGAGATTATGAGGATGAGGTTGATCAAAATCAGAACTACGTGCCACCAACAGCACAGCAACCACCAGGTCGTCCACATGCAAATAATGGCAATGGTAGGGCTCACCCTCAGGTACGAGATCATGACCATCTCCCTAAACTAAAATTGAATATTCCACCATTTGAGGGTAGATATGTTCCTGATATATATCTTACTTGGGAGTTAGAAACTGAACAACGATTTACATGTTTACAATATCCCGAGGAGAGACGTGTTCCTGCTGCTGTTTGTGCTTTCACTAGTTTTGCATGTGTTTGGTGGTCTGAGCATTGTAGATTATATCCTATTCCGGCTACTTGGGCTGCTTTGAAAACTGCTATGCGACTCGTTGGGTTCCACCATATTATCAACGTGAATTACTTCAAAAATTGCAGCGCTTAAGACAGGAAAAAATTCTGTAGAAGAATATTATCAGGAATTACAAACTGGCATGATTAGATGTGGTATTGTTGAGGAGAATGAAGCTATGCTTGCACGTTTTATGGGTGGATTAAATAGAGAGATTCAGACGATTCTAGAGTATAAGGAGTATACTAATATCACTCGTTTATTCCATCTTGCTTGTAAAGCTGAACGTGAAGTGCAGGATCGACAGGCATTGGCGCGGACTAACTTTTCTGCAGGTCGACCTTCATCATGGACACCACGTGCATCATCTACTTCCACATGTTCTGCTGCACCGGCGCCTCCGTCGCTGCCACCTCCAACCGTGATACAATAAAGCAGGCACACACCACTATCTGCCAAGAGCACACCTTCTGGGCCTGCACAGAGCTCTTCTTTCATCCATGGCATCAACAGGGCAAACACATGATATATTTGTCGACGTTGCAAGGGTGGAGGTCATTATGCGAGAGAATGCCCATCTAAGCGTGTGATGATTGTTACTGAGGATGGTGGGTATGAGTCCGCTAGTGACTATGATGAGGAGACTTTGGCTCTTATTACACGTGACGAACACGGTGGAGACGATTCTGATCATGAGACGCAATACATGGCTGCTGAAGATGCTGACAGGTATGAATGTTTTGTTTTTCAACGTGTTTTGAGTGTGCAGGTTACACAAGCTGAGCAAAATCAGAGGCATAATTTGTTCCATACAAAGGGAGTTGTGAAGGAACGTTCTGTTCGGGTGATCATAGATGGAGGGAGCTGCAACAACTTGGCTAGCATGGAGATGTTGGAGAAGCTATCTCTCACCACAACCAATCCACATCCTTACTACATCCAATGGTTCAACAACAGCGGCAAGGTTAAGGTAACACGTACTGTTCGTGTGCATTTTAGTATCTCTACATATGCTGATTATGTTGATTGTGATGTGGTACCTATGCAAGCATGTTCCTTATTACTTGGTAGACCATGGCAATTTGATAAAAATTCTCACCATGGTAGAAACAATCAGTATACTCTTGTTCATAACATAAAAATATTACTTTGCTTCCTATGACTCCTGATTCCATTTTGAAAGATGATATTAATAGAGCTAATAAAGCAAAACAGGAGAAAATAAGAGTGAAAATCAGATTGTGGCAAAAGAATTTGAGCACCAAATGAAGCCTAATAATAAACCATCTACTGTTGTTTCTGAAATTAAATTGAAAAGTGCATGTTTACTTGCCACCAAATCTGATATTGATGAGCTAGATTTTAGCAAATCAGTTTGCTATGCTTTTGTGTGCAAAGAGGCATTATTTTCATTCGAGGACGTGCCTTCCTCTTTGCCCCCTGCTGTCACTAACATTTTGCAGGAGTTCGCTGACGTCTTTCCACAAGACGTGCCACCGGGATTACCACCTATTCGAGGGATTGAACATCAAATTGACTTAATTCCCGGTGCTTCGCTACCCAACCGTGCACCATACCGTACCAATCCAGAGGAGACGAAGGAGATTATGCGTCAAGTACAAGAACTGCTCGACAAAGGTTATATACGCGAATCCCTTAGTCCTTGTGCTGTTCCTATCATTTTAGTGCCGAAAAAGGATGGTACGTCGCGTATGTGCGTTGATTGTAGAGGCATTAATAATATTACTATTCGTTATCGTCATCCTATTCCTAGGCTAGATGATATGCTTGATGAATTGAGTGGCTCTACAATATTCTCCAAAGTTGATTTGCGTAGTGGATACCATCAAATTCGTATGAAATTGGGTGATGAATGGAAAACAGCATTTAAAACTAAGTTTGGATTATATGAGTGGTTAGTCATGCCTTTTGGGTTAACTAATGCACCTAGTACTTTCATGAGGTTAATGAACGAAGTTTTACGTGCTTTCATTGGACGATTTGTGGTAGTTTACTTTGATGACATATTGATATATAGCAAATCTTTGGAGGAACATTTGGGACATTTACGTGCTATTTTTATTGCTCTACGTGATGCACCTTTGTTTGGTAACCTTGGAAAGTGCACCTTTTGCACCGACCGAGTATCTTTTCTTGGCTATGTTGTTACTCCACAGGGAATTCAAGTTGATAAAGCCAAGATTGAAGCTATTGAGAGTTGGCCGCAGCCCAAAACGGTCACACAAGTGAGGAGTTTCCTTGGCCTCGCTGGTTTCTATAGGCGTTTTGTGAGAGATTTCAGCACCATTGCTGCACCTCTCCACGAGCTTACAAAGAAGGATGTGCCTTTTGTTTGGGGTACCGCACAGGAAGAAGCCTTCACGGTATTGAAAGATAAGTTGACACACGCTCCTTTACTCCAACTTCCTGATTTTAATAAGACTTTTGAGCTTGAATGTGATGCTAGTGGAATTGGATTAGGAGGTGTGTTATTACAAGATGGCAAACCTGTTGCATACTTTTCTGAAAAATTGAGTGGGCCTAGTCTGAACTATTCTACTTATGATAAAGAATTATATGCTCTTGTTCGGACCTTAGAAACATGGCAACATTATTTATGGCCCAAGGAATTTGTTATACATTCTGATCATGAATCTTTGAAACACATTAAAAGTCAAGCAAAACTGAACCGTAGACATGCTAAATGGGTTGAATTCATTGAGACTTTCCCTTATGTCATTAAACACAAGAAGGGTAAAGAAAATGTTATTGCTGATGCCTTGTCTCGTCGTTATACTATGCTTTCACAACTTGACTTTAAAATATTTGGTTTGGAGACCATCAAAGATCAATATGTTCATGATGCTGAATTTAAAGATGTATTGCAGAATTGTAAGGAAGGGAGAACTTGGAACAAGTTCGTTCTTAACGATGGATTTGTGTTTCGTGCTAACAAGCTATGCATTCCAGCTAGCTCCGTTCGTCTTTTGTTGTTGCAGGAGGCGCATGGAGGAGGATTAATGGGACACTTTGGCGTCAAGAAGACGGAGGATATACTTGCTACACATTTCTTTTGGCCAAAGATGAGACGATGTTGAGCGTTGCTTGGCTCGCTGCACTACATGTCAAAAAGCTAAGTCACGACTCAATCCTCATGGTTTATATATGCCTTTGCTAGTACCTAGTGTTCCTTGGGAGGATATATCTATGGACTTTGTTTTAGGTTTACCTCAAACAAGAAGGGGAGGGATAGCATATTTGTTTGTCTGGATAGGTTCTCGAAAATGGCACACTTTATACCATGTCATAAAAGCGATGATGCTGTTAATGTTGCTGATTTGTTCTTTCGTGAAATTATTCGCTTACATGGTGTGCCAAATACTATTGTTTCAGATCGTGATACTAAATTTCTTAGCCACTTTTGGAGATGTTTATGGGCTAAGTTGGGGACTAAGCTGCTTTTTAGTACTACTTGTCACCCCCAAACTGATGGACAAACTGAAGTAGTCAATAGAACATTGTCTACTATGCTTAGGGCTGTTTTGAAGAATAACAAGAAAATGTGGGAAGAATGCTTGCCTCATATTGAATTTGCTTATAATCGTTCATTGCATTCTACTACTAAGATGTGCCCTTTTGAAATTGTGTATGGTTTCCTACCTCGTGCACCTATTGATTTGTTGCCTCTTCCATCTTCAGGAAGGTTAATTTTTATGCTAAAGAACGTTCTGAATTGATTTTAAAAATGCATGAGTTAACTAAGGAAAACATTGAGCGTATGAATGCTAAATATAAACTTGCTGGAGATAAGGGTAGAAAACATGTTGTGTTTGCGCCTGGAGATCTTGTTTGGTTACATTTGTGTAAACATAGATTCCCTAATCTGCGCAAATCAAAGCTAATGCCACGTGCTGATGGTCCTTTTAAGGTTTTAGAGAAAATAAATGATAATGCATATAAACTTGAGCTACCTGTAGATTTTGGGGTTAGTCCCACTTTTAACATTGCAGATTTGAAGCCTTATTTGGGTGAGGAAGATGAGCTTCCGTCGAGGACGACTTCATTTCAAGAAGGGGAGGATGATGAGGACATCAATACCATTGTTACACCCACAGCCCCTACTGTTACATATACTGGACCAATTACTAGAGCTCGCGCACGCCAATTAAATTACCAGGTACTTTCGTTTCTTGGTAATGATTCTAATGTTCATGAGATTATGATGCTGCCTAAATTGGATACATTTGTTTTGCTTACAAATGAAGGGCCTAGCTTGGAGAAGGATGAACATTGGAGCAAGAACACGCATGGAGTTGATGGCATGCGCAAGGGGATCAAGAACGGAGTTACAAGTGATGATTTCAGGACTTTGAAGCCGCCATAAGGAGTGCATGAAGCCTTGGACGAAATATACAAGATGCCACTTCATAATATTCGTCCATAGGCTATTCTAGGTGCTGCGTCACCTTATTAATGGGCCAGGCCCATGTAATTTCGAAATACTTAAGTATAGGCTATTTTTAGAGTCCGTATGTGTGGGGAAACAAGAGTTAGGGTTGGTTTCGGACCCCACCCTCAAGGGCTACGAAATTCCCCCCTCTTCCTCCATATATACAGCCCTTAGGGCATCGTTTAGACTTTGGGTTTTGTTTAGATTAAAAGTTCGCCATAGCTGCAACTTCGCGTACTTCGTTTGTGTCCAACGACCAGACCAAGACGTCACAGAACCCCACCTTGATCAATAAAGCTTTCATCTTATATTCGCAATATCCCGATTGCAATATCAGTTTCTTGCTTGTTCTTCGTTTGCTCGCAGGAAACAGACCCTCGTGGTCAAGTTGATCGTGCTCCGGCGTGGTCAATAACCCTCGGAAGTTGGTTTAGCGATTGCTAAGGCGCGACGTCTCGCACGTTCGTAGTCGGATCGTCAAGGTCGACTCCCACAGAAAACGATAGCCACCATCTCATCGAAACATCGGGACACCTTAGCCTCTATCACCCAGTTTTTATGCATTAGTTTCAACCTTCACACATTGCATGAGTAGGATCTCTTAACATGTGGGTCTGGGAAGTAGACGATGAGGTAGAACCTATTACCTGTTTTATTATCAAACCATGGGAGTTACTTCTACGTTATGCTTATATTGCCATGCTATGCTCGTAGACGTGGTTTGGGTTTGAGCGTATCCATGACATATGTGAGATGTTAATTAATGGTTTAACTTAAGGTGGCAACTTTAATACACATCTGGGTGGATTGCTTGTGGGCACCTGGGGAATCCAGTGTTGTCCTAGGATATCCCGGAGTACCCATGTGATCATCCTATAGTCCGCCACCCAGGCTCAAAGGGATCTTAAGACTATTCATGCTAGAAACTTCCGTGTGCAGCCACAAGCCATTATGGGCTCTGGCATAGTTGAGTAAGTTGCGTGAGTTCTTTGAAGAGGTGGACTAGCAGATGTAGGGGATTGTAGGTGTACCGGTCCACCCGGAGTAGAGAGCAAATGCTTCTGAAAGATTGTGTCTCGGTCATCCGTTTCTCAAACACCATGTAGTGCAAGAAATCCAACGGAGGAGATCGAGTCTTGTGGGGAAAAGTGCACAAACCTCTGCAGAGTGTATAAACTAATCATGGTTAGCCGTGTCCCGGGTTATGGACATCTTGAGTATCTGGCTCTTGGATTATCATATGGATCTCATCACTCTAAATTAACTTGTTGGGTTGATAATTAATTTTAATTGGGATTGAGTTGGAGGAACCTTCTCAATGTTGTTCAACTACCATGATAGTTAAATAAAATATATTCCTTTGTTGTAGGGAAAAATTGGCTTTACGCAAAACTTATTAACCATATAGCCTCCACCAGCCATATATGCATGTAGTGATAGCATCTATTCTGCTCATTATTCTCCTGTTGCCAGCATATTCCATGTGCTGGCATGTTTTCGGGCTGCAACGTATCATGTTGCATACTTTTTAGACGAGGAGTAAGACGCGATAGGTCGTTTGTCATGCACTCAGCTATGCCATTGGAGTTGATGGACTCACTTTATCTTCCAAGCCTTCCGTTGTTATCGTATTAGATGGCCTTAAGCCATATTTATTGTAATAAGTTCTTTCTTGAGACATTTGAAGTAATAACTGTGTGATTGCCACTCTGTTATAAATCCTTCGAGTACTGTGTGTGTCAGCATTACCGATCCAGGGATGACACTGAAGCATAGAGACTTGACCGTTTGAGGTCAGGTCGCTACAAGATGGTATCAGAGCACAGGATGAATGTAGGACACCGCCACTAAGAAAAGCCATAGACCACTCTTCTCTACTCATTTCTGACTCCTCTCCATTGTCTACTCTTTAGTATGGCGGATACGAGGAACAAGTTTGCACAACCGGATGAAGACACACCTGTTGGACAACACTTGAAGGAAGTCACTAAGTACCTGAACATTGGAATACCAAGCTTCATCGGGACCTACACCGCCACACTACTAGAAGAGGAACGTTGGTTGATTCGAGTTCAAGTTCCAGGAAGGACGTTCACGCCAGTCACTAAACCCATAGAGTTTTCCTTTGATGCACCCACCTGGAGTCTAGGCAAAAGTATGGCGGTCCACATCGCTATAGGACGTGTTGGAGAAGTCTACAAACATTAGTTGAAGGACACTATCTACCAGATATGTGGGCGCTGAGATGAGCAATTGGAGATGATCATCACTAGGAAGGACAGGTCCATTGCAACATTCATCCAGGAATTAAACCATAATATTCGTCGCTAGGAGAACCAGATGTGCGCAAGCATGATAGATTTGAAGAAAGCGATGATCAGGATCATAGAGCTAGAAGAGGAGCTTAAGTCTACACGCGATGGATATGAGGAGGAGATGATGATACTTGTGGAGAAGAATGATGACATGACAAGGAAGCTAGGAGTTTTCATGGGAGACCCCGCTCCAGGAGGAGAAGACGACGAACCCAAGGAGATTCGTTCTGAAGACTACATCATCATCAACGACACCGACTCCAACCCAGATAGTAGTGATGATGACTATGAAGATGAAGCTGGAGCAGATATCATGGAGTCTTCCACCGATCAAAATTTCTAGTAGAGCACCGTACTAATAGTAATACACCCCCCATGTAAATATCAGTAGTCCGAGCACTGTAACGATAGTTAGACCGATTACATGCCCTTGCTTGATTGATTGAGTGGTAGGATATGATTGTGTTTGTCTCGTGTGCATATGGGTAGTGTTTTCTCATTAGACCCCATTCTATTCTAATCTCTTCCCTCTAAACCCATCAGATCCCTCCGAGACATGACCTTGGTTTTGCTTTTTCACCGAAGATCACTCAGTTGATCCAGCAGCAGAATGCCTTGATGCAGTTGTTGGTTCAGAACCAAGGCAACAACAACAACAACAACAACAACAAAAAACAACCCTCCGCCGCCACCACTAGTTGACAACTTAGCCCGTTTTCTGAGGTTGAAGCCGCCGGTGTTTTCCAGTAGCACCGAGCCAATAGTTGCTGATGATTGGCTACGCAGGATAGGAAGGGAGTTGACCACCGCAGGTTGCATAGATGTTGAGAAGGTGCGTTTTGCCGCACACCAATTGGACGGACTGTCGGCGTTCTGGGAACGGCGGTCCCCAGACTTGGCTGCCTGCAGCCCGCGGCGTGGCCAAGCCAGTAGGCCGTACGGCCCATCTTCATCAACAAGGCATCCAAGACCCTCGCGAGGGGCCAAGCCTCGCGAGCCGGACGACACAAGACCTCCTCTGGAGTGGCCTAGTCGGGCAGGCTCACGAGGGGCAGAGATAACAAGGTGAGGCAAACCTCACGAGGCTCTCGTGACGTGAGCCATGACAATCGACACCAGGCGGGCGCCAGCGCGCGCAGCGTCCTTGTTTCCTCTTTGGTGCTAAGGAGGCCAGCGCAGGCGAGGAGTACCGAGGCATCAGGCAAAGGTTGCCATATCGGTGCAATAGGACCAAGAGTAGAAGGACGACAAGACGGAGGTCATCATGGAGCCCAAGACGGCGTCACCGCCAGAGCCTTTCGCAGGCGGAGACCACTTTTGTCAGGATAGCTTGTACTAGGTGCCCCCCTTCAAATTTGCCCGCCGTTGTTGGCTCCCTTCCCGCTCAATAATTGGGAAGAGGACCAGGGCCTCTATAAATAGGACTAGCCACCACCATAGGCGAGGACGGATCCTGAAGATCATCCCCACACACACAAGTTAGCCAAGCACGAGAACACCTCACCCTCAGGAGGCTGTTCTTCCTCTTGTATTGTTCATCATCAGCCCAAGAGGCAATCCACCACCACCACACTGGAGTAGGGTATTACACCACAATGGTGGCCCAAACCAGTATAAATCTTGTGTCTTTCTGTGTTGCGAGTTCATCGAGTTCGTCCGCGAGATCTTAGCGAGCTAGGGCATAGATCGGTGGGAGGAAAAGACTTCGCGCGCACCCCAGTGTTCGAACCTTAAGGGTTTGGCGGAACCCCACATCCGACATTTGGCGCGCCAGGTAGGGGTCCGCCATAGCTTCCCCTCTGTCGATCTGCGCCCCGTTGCCATCGCGCTTCGCCCACATGGCAGGCGCCCTGCCGCTGACTCCGACGGTCAGCGTTGACAACGGGGCCAGGGAGCTCCGAGCCCTGGCCCCCGCCCTGCGGTGGGTGCAGGGGCTGCCCAAGTTTAGAATGGAGATGCCGCCGCACTATGATGGTGCGGCAGACCCGTCAGCTTTCATGCTGACGTACGAGGAGGCCATCCTTGAAGCCGAGGGTGATGACAAGGTCATGGCCAAATGGCTTCCCATGGCCCTCGATGGCGAGCCGTGCGCATGACTGCTCAACCATCCCGGATCCACGGTGGCATCTTGGGAGGAGCTCCGCGACCTCTTCACTGCTCGCTACGCGGTGCCAGTGCACCACACAGTCGCGGCCCTGCTGGGCGGCTCTCAAGCACCACCGTCAGACCGCCACGCCAAGTCGTTCCTCCGTCAGATTGGGGCCACCTCCAGGCGCCCGGGGGCTGCACCGGGTTGGGCTGCGCCAGAGGCCGACCTCAACTTCGGCTCAGAAGACCACCCCGACTCCACCGCCGGCTCTGGAATGCTCCCGATGCTCTGCACGCCCACCATCTGCAACGTGGCTGTCACCAAGACCCTCATCGACGGCGGTGCTGGCCTCAACTTGCTCTTTGTAGAAGCCTTTAGCCTTCTCCACGTGCCACTCGAGTGGCTCGGCCTCAGCAAGCCCTTCTCGGGAGTGGGTGGTGGAGCTGCCCACTCCCTGGGGCGAATCCGCCTCCCTGTCACCTTCGGCACGCGCGACAACTATCACACCGAGTGGTGGACTTCGACATCGCTCGCATCGGTCTCCCGTACGATGCCATCCTCGGGTACCCGGCTCTCGCTTAGTTCATGGCGGCGACTCACCCGGCTTACAACCTCATGAAGATGCCAGGGAGCAAGGGCGTCCTCACCATCAAGGGAGACACTAAGGAGGCCGTGACGGTGCTCAGGCTCGCCTTCAAGACCGCGGGAGCAGCACAACCCGTCGATGCCGGTGCCCCCGCGGCCAGGGAGGCCGCGCCCACCAAGAAGAAGCGGCTGTTCACCCAAGACAAGGCGGAAACCAAGCAGGTACCGGTCAGCGAGGACGGGTCTTCAGGAGCCACCTTCACCATAGGAGCCGGCCTTGACCCGGAACAAGAAGCCCTGGTGAGGTTCTTGCGCGCGAATAAGGAGATATTCGCGTGGGAGCCCAATCAGCTGGTAGGGGTCCTGAGGGAGGTGATCCAGCATCATCTAAGGGTGTGCCCCAACATCCGCCCTGTGAAGCAGCGAGCAAGACGGCAGTCCACTAAGAAGCAGGCCTTCATCGTCCAAGAGACACGCAAGCTGGAAGCGGCAGGTGCCATCCGGGAGGTCCGATACCCCGAATGGCTGGCGAAACCATTCGTAGTGCCGAAAAAAGGCGGGAAGGAACGGATGTGCCTCGACTTCACCAATCTTAACAAAGCCTGCCCCCAAGATCCATTCCCACTCCCGCGCATCGACCAGATTATCGACTCCACCGCCGAGTGTGACCTGCTGTGCTTCCTAGATGCGTTCTCAGGGTATCAGCAAATCAAAATGGCGGTGGAAGATGTGGAGAAGACGGCCTTCCTGACACCATGTGGGGTGTACTGCTACACCTGCATGCCCTTCGGGCTGCACAAAGAGGGCGCGACCTTTCAACGGTTGATGCACATTGCTCTGGGGCGGCAGCTCGGGAGAAACGCAGAGGCCTACGTCGATGACATAGTGGTCAAGTCTCGCGAGGCGAGGACATTGATTCAAGACTTGGAGGAGACCTTCGAGAGCCTGTGCCAAGTGAACTTGAGGCTCAACCCGGAGAAGTGCATGTTCGGCGTCCCCTCCGGCAAGCTGCTGGGATTCCTCGTATCCCACAGAGGGATCGAGGCTAACCCAGAGAAGATCAAGGACATTGAGGACATGAGCCCACCACAAACCCTCAAAGAGATGCAGAAGCTAGCAGGGCGGGTGACCGCGTTAGGGCGTTTCATCTCCAAATTAGGAGAGCGTGCCTTACCTTTATTCAAGCTCATGAAGAAGAAGGGCCCCTTCGAGTGGAGCCCGGAGGTCGAACGGGCCTTCCAAGACCTCAAGAAATACCTTACTAGCCCCCCGGTGATGGTGGCACCACGGCCCCTGGAGCCTCTGGTACTATACCTTGCTACCACCCCGTACTCCGCCAGCGCGGCATTGGTGGCGGTTTGGGAGGAGCGCCAAGCCAAGGGCGCACCGCGCCAAGCCAGGGCTAAAGTCGCACGGGGCCAGGAAGGCATAGCAAAGGCATCAGCGGTGGAAGGTCAAGCTCAGCAGGGCGTCCTACCTCTTGAGCACTGCGTTGGTTTTCCCCGAAGAGGAAGGGATGATGCAGCAAAGTAGCGTAAGTATTTCCCTCAGTTTTTGAGAACCAAGGTATCAATCCAGTAAGAGGCTACACACCAGTCCCTCGTACCTGCACAAAACAAATAACTCCTCACAACCAACGCGATAAGGGGTTGTCAATCCCTACACGGCCACTTACGAGAGTGATATCTGATAGATATGATAAGATAATATTTTTGGTATTTTTGTGATAAAGATGCAAAGTAAAATAAAAGGAAAGTAAAAAGCAAAGGAAATAACTAAGTATTGGAAGATTAATATGATGAAGATAGACCCGGGGGCCATAGATTTCACTAGTGGCTTCTCTCGAGAGCATAAGTATTCTACGGTGGGTGAACAAATTACTGTTGAGCAATTGACAGAATTGAGCATAGTTATGAGAATATCTAGGTATGATCATGTATATAGGCATCACGTCCGAGACAAGTAGACCGACTCCTGCCTGCATCTACTACTATTACTCCAGTCATCGACCGCTATCCAGCATGCATCTAGAGTATTAAGTTAATGAAAACAGAGTAACGCCTTAAGCAAGATGACATGATGTAGAGGGATAAACTCATGCAATATGATGAAAACCCACCTTGTTATCCTCGATGGCAACAATACAATATGTGCCTTGCTGCCCCTACTGTCACTGGGAAAGGACACCGCAAGATTGAAACCAAAGCTAAGCACTTCTCCCATTGCAAGAAAGATCAATCTAGTAGGCCAAACCAAACTGATAATTCGAAGAGACTTGCAAAGATAACCAATCATACATAAAAGAATTCAGAGAAGATTCAAATATTGTTCATAGATAGACTTGATCATAAACCCACAATTCATCGATCTCAACAAACACACCGCAAAAAGAAGATTACATCGAATAGATCTCCACAAGAGAGGGGGAGAACATTGTATTGAGATCCAAAAAGAGAGAAGAAGCCATCTAGCTACTAACTATGGACCCTTAGGTCTGAGGTAGGCTACTCACACTTCATCGGAGGGGCTATGGTGTTGATGTAGAAGCCCTCCATGATCGATGCCCCCTCCGGCAGAGCTCCGGAACAGGCCCCAAGATGGGATCTCGTGGATACAGAAAGTTGCGGCGGTGGAATTAGGGTTTTGGCTCCGTATCTGATCGTTTGGGGGTACGTAGGTATATATAGGAGGAAGGAGTACGTCGGTGGAGCAACAGGGGGCCCACGAGGGTGGAGGGCGCGCCTAGGGGGGCTAGGCGCGCCCCCTACCTCGTCGCCTCCTCTTTTGTTTCTTGACGTAGGGTCCAAGTCCCCTGGATCAAGTTCTGTGAGAAAATCACGTTCCCGAAGGTTTCATTCCGTTTGGACTCCGTTTGATATTCCTTTTCTTCGAAACCCTGAAATAGGCAAAAAAACAGCAATTCTGGGCTGGGCCTCCGGTTAATAGGTTAGTCCCAAAAAATAATATAAAAGTGGATAATAAAGCCCAATAATGTCCAAAACAGTAGATAATATAGCATGGAGCAATCAGAAATTATAGATACGTTGGAGACGTATCAAGCATCCCCAAGCTTAATTCCTGCTCATCCTCGAGTAGGTAAATGATAAAAACAGAATTTTTGATGCGGAGTGCTACTTGGCATAATTTTAATGTAATTCTTCTTAATTGTGGTATGAATATTCAGATCCGAAAGATTCAAGACAAAAGTTCATATTGACATAAAAATAATAATACTTCAAGCATACTAACAAAGCAATTATGTCTTCTCAAAATAACATGGCCAAAGAAAGTTCATCCCTACAAAATCATATAGTTTACTCATGCTCCATTTTCGTCACACAAGAATGCGCTCATCATGCACAACCCCGATGACAAGCCAAGCAATTGTTTCATACTTTAGTAATATCAAACCTATAAACTTTCACGCAATATATGAGCGCGAGCCATGGACATAGCACTATGGGTGGAATAGAATATAATGAGGGGGGTTATGTGGAGAAGACAAAAAGGAGAAAGTCTCACATCAACGAGGCTAATCAATGGGCTATGGAGATGCCCACCGATTGATGTTAATGCAAGGAGTAGGGATTGCCATGCAAAGGATGCACTAGAGCTATAAATGTATGAAAGATCAACAAAAGAAACTAAGTGGGTGTGCATCCAACTTGCTTGCTCACGAAGACCTAGGGCACTTGAGGAGGCCCATTGTTGGAATATACAAGCCAAGTTCTATAATGAAAATTCCCACTAGTATATGAAAGTGACAAAACAAGAGACTCTCTATCATGAAGATTACGGTGCTACTTTGAAGCACAAGTGTGGCAAAGGATAGTAACATTGTCCCTTCTCTCTTTTTCTCTCATTTTTTATTTAGGCCTTTTTCTTTTTTATATGGCCTTTCTCTCTCTTTTTTTAATTCCTCACTTGGGACAATGTTCTAGAAAATGATGATCATCACACTTCTATTTATTTTACAACTCAATGATTACAACTCGATACTAGAACAAAAGATGACTCTATATGAATGCCTCTGGCGGTGTACCGGGATATGCAATGAACCAAGAGTGACATGTATGAAAGAATTATGAACGGTGGCTTTGCCACAAATACTATGTCAACTACATGATCATGCTAAGCAATATGATAATAATGAATGTGTCATGATAAACGAAATGGTGGAAAGTTGCATGGCAATATATCTCGGAATGGCTATGGAAATGCCATAATAGGTAGGTATGGTGGCTGTTTTGAGGAAGATATAAGGAGGTTTATGTGTGAAAGAGCGTATCATATCACGGGGTTTGGATGCACCGGCGAAGTTTGCGCCAACTCTCAATGTGAGAAAGGGCAATGCACGGTACCGAAGAGGCTAGCAAGGATGGAAGGGTGAGAGTGCGTATAATCCATGGACTCAACATTAGTCATAAAGAACTCACATACTTATTGCAAAAATCTACAAGTCATCAAACACCTCGGCACTACGTGCATGCTCCTAGGGGGGTAGATTGGTAGGAAAATACCATCGCTCGTCCCCGACCACCACTCATCAGGAGGACAATCAAATAACACCTCATGTTTCAAATTTGTTACATAACGTTTACCATACATGCATGCTACGTGACTTGCAAACTTCAACACAAGCATTTCTCAATTTCACAACTACTCAACTAGCACGACTTTGATATTATTACCTCCATATCTCAAAACAATCATCAAGCATCAAACTTCTCTTAGTATTCAAAACACTCATAAGAAAATTTTACTAATCTTGAATACCTAGAATATTAGGATTTTAAGCAAATTACCATGCTATTTAAGACTCTCAAAATAATCTTAAGTGAAACATCAGAGATCAATAGTTTCTATAAAACAAATCCACCATCGTGCTCTAAAAGATATAAGTGAAGTACTAGAGCAAAACTATATAACTCAAAAGATATAAGCGAAGCACATAGAGTATTCTAACAAATTCCAAATCATGTATAGCTCTCTCAAAAGGTGTGTACAGCAAGGATGATTGTGGTAAACTAAAAAGTAAGGACTCAAATCATACAATACGCTCCAAGCAAAACACATATCATGTGGTGAATAAAAATATAGCTCCAAGTAAAGTTACCGATAGCAGTAGACGAAAGAGGGGATGCCTTCTGGGGCATCCCCATGCTTTGGCTTTTAGGTGTCCTTAGATTATCTTGGGGGTTCCATGGGCATCCCAAGCTTAGTCTCTTGCCACTCCTTGTTCCATAATCCATCAAATCTTTACCCAAAACTTGAAAACTTCACAACACAAAACTCAAAGTAGAAAATCTCGTGAGCTCCGTTAGCGAAAGAAAACAAAAGACCACTTCAAGGTACTGTAATTAACTCATTATTTATTTATATTGGTGTTAAACCTAGTGTATTAAAACTTCTCTATGGTTTATAAACTATTTTACTAGCCATAGATTCATCAAAATAAGCAAACAACACACGAAAAACAGAATCTGTCAAAAACAGAACAGTCTGTAGTAATCTGTAGCTAGCGCAAGATCTGGAACCCCAAAAATTCTAAAATAAATTGCTGGATGCGCGGAATTTATCTATTAACCATCTTCAGAAAGAATTAACTACATAACACTTTCCAAATAAAAATGGCAGCAGTTCTCGTGAGCGCTAAAGTTTCTGTTTTTTACAGCAAGTTTAACAAGACTTTCCCCAAGTCTTCCCAACGGTTCTACTTGGCACAAACACTAATTAAACACAAAAAAACACAATCTAAACAGAGGCTAGATAAATTATTTATTACTAAACAGGAGCAAAAGCAAGGAACAAAAATAAAATTGGGTTGCCTCCCAACAAGCGCTATCGTTTAACGCCCCTAGCTAGGCATAACAAGCAAGGATAGATCTAGGTATTGCCATCTTTGGTTGGCAATTCTTCAATGAGGCATCTACCATATTTAGGAATTTCTTTCGTTTTATTAATTATCAAACTTTTAGGCACAAGATCAAAAAATTCATTTGTAACAAATGGTTCCTTAATGATAGCAAAAAGATTGGGATGAATACTTATAGATTTGAGATCTGCAGTTTCCTTACTAGAGGATTCACCCTTATTTTTAGGAACATACATAAGCTTGGCAATTTTAGTGCGAGGACTTGGAGTATTCTTTACGGAAGAAAAAGCGGTTCCCAAGTTGGTAATGTTATCCTCAAGTTTATCGATTCTAGTGGAATCGTGATTTATTTTCTCATTAACTATGGGTTCCTTCTCTTTAATATTTTTCAAAGTGACTCCTACTTTAGATCCATATTGAGAGATTCGGTTGTGGATCTTTTTATCCACATTTTCAATTAACTCTATGGTAGCAACCTTATTTTCAATAATTTCAAGTCTTTGCATTACATGCTCCAAAGTTAATACAGTTTCATTAACCAAAAGAGGGGGTGAGCCAAACAAATCTATCATAGCATTATAAGAATCAAAAGTATGGCTACCCAAGAAGTTCCCTCCAGTAATAGTATCAAGGACATATCTATGCCAAGGAGTAACGTCTACATAAAAATTGCGAAGAAGAACGGAAGTAGATTGCTTCCTGGTAGATCTATTTTTAGCATTGCAAATTCTATACCAAGCGTCTGTTAGATTTTCTCCCTCCCTTTGCTTAAAATTTAGAATTTCATTTTCGGGAGACAACGGAGAAGATAAGGGACTAGCCATAATGACAAGCAAACGAACTAACGTACAAGCAAACAAAAAGCAGGCAAAAAGAGGCAAACGGGAAAGAGAAGGAGGATAGAGAGAGAGGGCGAATAAAACGACAAGGGTGAAGTGGGGGAGAGGAAAACGAGAGGCAAATGACAAATAATGTAATGCGGGAGATAAGGGAATGTGATGGGTACTTGGTATATTGACATTTGCGTAGACCTCCCCGGCAACGGCGCCAGAAATCCTTCTTGCTACCTCTTGAGCACTGCGTTGGTTTTCCCCGAAGAGGAAGGGATGATGCAGCAAAGTAGTGTAAGTATTTCCCTCAGTTTTTGAGAACCAAGGTATCAATCCAGTAAGAGGCTACGCGCCAGTCCCTCATACCTGCACAAAACAAATAAATCCTCGCAACCAACGCGATAAGGGGTTGTCAATCCCTACACAGCCACTTACAAGAGTGAGATCTGATAGATATGATAAGATAATATTTTTGGTATTTTTGTGATAAAGATGCAAAGTAAAATAAAAGGAAAGTAAAAAGCAAAGGAAATAACTAAGTATTGGGAGATTAATATGATGAAGATAGACCCGGGGGCCATAGGTTTCACTAGTGGCTTCTCTCGAGAGCATAAGTATTCTACGGTGGGTGAACAAATTGCTGTTGAGTAATTGACAGAATTGAGCATAGTTATGAGAATATCTAGGTATGATCATGTATATAGGCATCACGTCCGAGACAAGTAGACCGACTCCTGCCTGCATCTACTACTATTACTCCACTCATCGACTACTATCCAGCATGCATCTAGAGTATTAAGTTAATGAAAACAGAGTAACGATGCAATATGATGAAAACCCCATCTTGTTATTCTCGATGGCAACAATACAATACGTGCCTTGCTGTCCCTACTGTCACTGGGAAAGGACACCGCAAGATTGAACCCAAAGCTAAGCACTTCTCCCATTGCAAGAAAGATCAATCTAGTAGGCCAAACCAAACTGATAATTCAAAGAGACTTGCAAAGATAACCAATCATACATAAAAGAATTCAGAGAAGATTCAAATATTGTTCATAGATAGACTTGATCATAAACCCACAATTCATCGTTCTCAACAAACACACCGCAAAAAGAAGATTACATCGAATAGATCTCCACAAGAGAGGGGGAGAACATTGTATTGAGATCCAAAAAGAGAGAAGAAGCCATCTAGCTACTAACTATGGACCCATAGGTCTGAGGTAGACTACTCACACTTCATCGGAGGGGCTATGGTGTTGATGTAGAAGCCCTGTGTGATCGATGCCCCCTCCGGCGGAGCTCTGGAACAGGCCCCAAGATGGGATCTCGTGGATACAGAAAGTTGCGGCGGTGGAATTAGGGTTTTGGCTCCGTATCTGATCGTTTGGGGGTACGTAGGTATATATAGGAGGAAGGAGTACGTCAGTGGAGCAACAGGGGGCCCACGAGGGTGGAGGGCGCGCCTGGGGGGTAGGTGCGCCCCCCTCCTACCTCGTGGCCTCCTCTTTTGTTTCTTGACGTAGGTTCCAAGTCCCCTGGATCACGTTCGGTGAGAAAATCACGTCCCGAAGGTTTCATTCCATTTGGACTCCGTTTGATATTCCTTTTCTTCTTAACCCTGAAATAGGCAAAAAACAGCAATTCTGGGTTGGGCCTCTGGTTAATAGGTTAGTCCCAAAAAATAATATAAAAGTGGATAATAAAGCCCAATAATGTCCAAAACAGTAGATAATATAGCATGGAGCAATCAAAAATTATAGATACGTTGGAGACGTATCAAGGCGGCATCGCAGAAGCCCCCGAGGACAATCAGGTCTCAGGGATCCTCCCACCTCATGATATGCCCCGATCGCCGCAGGACCCGAGCCTCGACAGTGTGTCGGCCCTTGTCGAACACCCGGTGTACTTTGTCAGCACCGTACTACGGGACGCGAGGGCACGCTACCCCATGCCCCAGAAACTCCTGCTCGCACTCCTAGTAGCCTCACGCAAACTCCGACCCTACTTCCAGGGCCACCCCATCAAGGTCGTCTCAGCCTACCCATTGGAGAGGGTGCTTAGGATCCCTAACTCGGCCGGAAGGATCGCTGAGTGGAACATCGAGTTGCAAGCATTCCAGTTGGAGTTCAGCACTACCAGGGTCATCAAGGGGGCCGCACTCGCTGACTTTGTGGCAGAATGGACGGATGCACCGACACTTGAGGAAGGAGAAGACTGGTCCACCTCCCCTGGAAGTGAGGCTCTGGACGGCTGGGTCATGTACTTCGATGGCGCCTTCGCGCACCAGGGCGTGGGGGCTGGAGCAACGCTCATCTCGCCCACCCAAGACAAGCTCTACTACGTTGTGCAACTCTACTTTCAGCACGGCGAGAAGGTCTCCAACAATATTGCAGAATACGAAGGCCTCATAGCTGGCCTGAAGGCTGCGGTGGCTCTAGGGGTGAAGCGCCTCACTGTCAGAGGTGACTCACAACTCCTCGTCAACTTCTCCAACAAGGTGTATGAGCCAAAGGACGAGCATATGGAGGCCTACCTCGCGAAGGTGCGCAAGATGGAGAAATAGTTCCCGGGCCTGGAGCTGCAGCACGTACCCCGGGGCCCCAACAAGGAGGCCGACGACATCGCCAGGAGAGCATCCAAGCGGCAACCACAGGAGCCAGGCATCTTTGAGGACCGGCTCTTCAAGCCATCAGCTGCGCCACCTCTTTCAAGCACGACTCAACCTCGGGAGGAGCTCCCCCATCCTCTGGCCACAGGAGCCCCAGCCTGTGCCCCGACCTCAGGAGCTCCGCTGCTCTTGGTGCTCGAGCCCCAGGAGGAATGCTGGACCAAGG